>NC_092729.1:81883642-81986524 GCF_047496885.1 Scyliorhinus torazame
TCTCGCGGGAGGGGACGGGGTCTTGCGGGAGGGGGCGGGGTCTCGGGGGAGGGGACGGGGTCTCGGGGGAGGGGGGCGGGGTCTCGGGGGAGGAGGCGGGGTCTTCGGGGGAGGGGGCGGGGTCTCGCGGGGAGGGGCGGGGTCTCGCGGGAGGGGGAGGGTCTCGGCGGGAGGGGGAGGGGCTCTCGCGGGAGGGGGAGGGGTCTCGCGGGAGGGGGAGGGGTCTTGGGGGAGGGGGCGGGGTCTCAGGGATGGGGCGGGGTCTCTGGGGGGGCGGGGTCTCGGGGCAGGGGCGGGGTCTCGGGGGAGGGGGGCGGGTCTCGGGGGAGGGGGGCGGGGTCCTCGGGGTGGGGGCGGAGCTCGGCGGAGGGGACGGGATCTGGGCGGACGGTGTGGGGTCTGGGCGGAGAGGGCGGGAGGGGTCTCAGCGGAGGGGCCGGGGGGATTTTGGTCGGGGGTCTCGGCGGAGGGGGCGGGGGGTGTATCGGCGGAGGAGGCGGGCGGGGTCTCGGCGGAGGGGGAATGGGGCGTGTCTGGAGGGGGGCGTGTCTGGAGGGGGCGTGTCTGGAGGGGGGGGCGTGTCTGGAGGGGGGGATTGTCTGGACGGGGGGGCGTGTCTGGACGGGGGGGGCGTGTCTGGACGGGGGGGCGTGTCTGGACGGGGGGGCGTGTCTGGACGGGGGGGGGCGTGTCTGGACGGGGGGCGTGTCTGGACGGGGGGCGTGTCTGGACGGGGGGGGGCGTGTCTGGACGGGGGCGTGTCTGGACGGGGGCGTGTCTGGACGGGGGGCGTGTCTGGACGGGGGGCGTGTCTGGACGGGGGGCGTGTCTGGACGGGGGGCGTGTCGGGACGGGGGGGGGCGTGTCGGGACGGGGGGCGTGTCGGGACGGGGGGCGTGTCGTGGAGGGGGGCGTGTCGGGAGGGGGGCGTGTCGGGAGGGGGGGCGTGTCGGGAGGGGGGCGTGTCGGGAGGGGGGGGCGGGGGGCGTGTGCATTTGTTGATTATATTATGGTTGCGTTAGACAGATTTATGAGCGGGAAGTGGAGGGGTTTGGGAAGGGGGGGGGAGAAAAGGCGGGAGAGGGGGCATTGAGGGGGGTTTACAAGCTCATGGGGCTGAATGATCCCCTCGTGGTCCAATTTATTAAGATTTTATGTCCCTCCCTCTCTCGCTTTCTTTCTCCAGGACCACAACCTGTCATACGGATCCCTCTTGAGCCCTGGGCACACGTGCCCCCTCCCGGACCCCCAGCAGTGAACTCGGTTGATCCATGGGCCCCACTGGCAGGCACTGCGCCACCCGCAGGTACAAGCACGGGGTTAGATACAGAGTAAAGCTCCCTCTACACTGTCCCCATCAAACTCTCCCAGGACAGCTACAGCACGGGGTTAGATACAGAGTAAAAACTCCCTCTACACTGTCCCCATCAAACACTCCCAGGACAGGTACAGCACGGGGTTAGATACAGAGTAAAGCTCCCTCTTCACTGTCCCCATCAAACACTCCCAGGACAGGTACAGCACAGGGTTAGATACAGAGTAAAGCTCCCTCTACACTGTCCCCATCAAACACTCCCAGGACAGGTACAGCACCGGGTTAGATACAGAGTAAAGCTCCCTCGACACTGTCCCCATCAAACTCTCCCAGGACAGGTACAGCACGGGGTTAGATACAGAGTAAAGCTCCCTCTACATTGTCCCCCATCAAACTCTCTCAGGACAGCTACAGCACGGGGTTAGATACAGAGTAAAGCTCCCTCGACACTGTCCCCATCAAACACTCCCCCAGGATAGGTACAGCACGGGGTTAGATACAGAGTAAAGATCCCTCTACACTGTCCCTATCAAACACACCCAGGACAGGACAGAACGGGGTTAGATACAGATCAAGGCTCCCTCTACACTGTCCCATCAAATACACCCAGGACAGGAACGGCACGGGGTTAGATACAGAGTAAAGCTCCCTCGACACTGTCCCCATCAAACGCTGCCAGAACAGGTACAGCCCGGGGTTAGATACAGAGTAAAGCTCCCTCTACACTGTCCCCATCATCACACCCAGGACAGGTACAGCACGGGGTTAGATACAGAGTAAATCTCCCTCTACACTGTCCCCATCAAACACTCCCAGGACAGGTACAGCACGGGGTTAGATACAGAGTAAAGCTCCCTCTACACTGTCCCCATCAAACACACCCAGGACAGGTACAGCACGGGGTTAGATACAGAGTAAAGCTCCCTCTACACTGTCCCCATCATCACACCCAGGACAGGTACAGCACGGGGTTAGATACAGAGTAAAACTCTCTACAACTGTCAACATCAAACACTCCCAGGACAGGTACAGCCCGGGGTTAGATACAGAGTAAAGCTCCCTCTACACTGTCCCCATCAAACACTCCCAGGACAGGTACAGCACGGATTAGATACAGAGTAAAGCTCTCTCGACACTGTCCCCGTCAAACACTCCCAGGATAGGTACAGCACGGGGTTAGATACAGAGTAAAGCTCCCTCTCCACTGTCCCCATCAAACACTCCCAGGACAGGTACAGCACGGGGTTAGATACAGAGTAAAGATCCCTCGACACTGTCCCCATCAAACACACCCAGGACAGGAACAGCACGGGGTTAGATTCAGAGCAAGGCTCCCTCGACACTGTCCCCATCAAACTCTCCCAGGACAGCTACAGCACGGGGTTAGATACAGAGTAAAACTCCCTCTACACTGTCCCCATCAAACACTCCCAGGACAGGTACAGCACGGGGTTAGATACAGAGTAAAGCTCCCTCTTCACTGTCCCCATCAAACACTCCCAGGACAGGAACAGCACGGGGTTAGATACAGAGTAAAGCTCCCTCGACACTGTCCCCATCAAACACTCCCAGGACAAGTACAGCACGGGGTTAGATACAGAGTAAATCTCCCTCTACACTGTCCCCATCAAACACTCCCAGGACAGGTACAGCACGGGGTTAGATACAGAGTAAAGCTCCCTCTACACTGTCCCCATCAAACACTCCCAGGACAGGTACAGCACGGGGTTAGATACAGAGTAAAGCTCCCTCTACACTGTCCCCATCAAACTCTCCCAGGACAGGTACAGCACGGGGTTAGACACAGAGCAAAGCTCCCTCTACACTGTCAAACACTCCCAGGACAGCTACAGCACGGGGTTAGGTACAGAGTAAAGCTCCCTCTACAATGTCCCCATCAAACACTCCCAGGACAGGTACAGCACGGGGTTAGATACAGAGTAAAGCTCCCTCTCCACTGTCCCCATCAAACACTCCCAGGACAGGTACAGCACGGGGTTAGATACAGAGTAAATCTCCCTCTACACTGTCCCCATCAAACACTCCCAGGACAAGTACAGCACGGGGTTAGATACAGAGTAAATCTCCCTCTACACTGTCCCCATCAAACACTCCCAGGACAGGTACAGCACGGGGTTAGATACAGAGTAAAGCTCCCTCTACACTGTCCCCATCAAACACTCCCAGGACAGGTACAGCACGGGGTTAGATACAGAGCAAGGCTCCCTCGACACTGTCCCCATCAAATACTCCCAGGACAGGTGCAGCACGGGCTTAGATACAGAGTAAAGCTCCCTCTACACTGTCCCCATCAAACACTCCCAGGACAGGTCCAGCACGGGATTAGATACAGAGTAAAGCTCTCTCTACACTGTCCCCATCAAACACTCCCAGGACAGGTACAGCACGGGGTTAGACACAGAGTAAAGCTCCCTCTACACTGTCCCCATCAAACACTCCCAGGACAGGTACAGCACGGGGTTAGATACAGAGCAAGGCTCCCTCGACACTGTCCCCATCAAACACACCCAGGACAGGAACAGAACGGGGTTAGATACAGAGTAAAGCTCCCTCTACACTGTCCCCATCATCACACCCAGGACAGGTACAGCACGGGGTTAGATACAGAGTAAAACTCTCTACACTGTCAACATCAAACACTCCCAGGACAGGTACAGCCCGGGGTTAGATACAGAGTAAAGCTCCCTCTACACTGTCCCCATCAAACACTCCCAGGACAGGTACAGCACGGATTAGATCCAGAGTAAAGCTCTCTCGACACTGTCCCCGTCAAACACTCCCAGGATAGGTACAGCACGGGGTTAGATACAGAGTAAAGCTCCCTCTCCACTGTCCCCATCAAACACTCCCAGGACAGGTACAGCACGGGGTTAGATACAGAGTAAAGATCCCTCGACACTGTCCCCATCAAACACACCCAGGACAGGAACAGCACGGGGTTAGATACAGAGCAAGGCTCCCTCGACACTGTCCCCATCAAACTCTCCCAGGACAGCTACAGCACGGGGTTAGATACAGAGTAAAACTCCCTCTACACTGTCCCCATCAAACACTCCCAGGACAGGTACAGCACGGGGTTAGATACAGAGTAAAGCTCCCTCTTCACTGTCCCCATCAAACACTCCCAGGACAGGAACAGCACGGGGTTAGATACAGAGTAAAGCTCCCTCGACACTGTCCCCATCAAACACTCCCAGGACAAGTACAGCACGGGGTTAGATACAGAGTAAATCTCCCTCTACACTGTCCCCATCAAACACTCCCAGGACAGGTACAGCACGGGGTTAGATACAGAGTAAAGCTCCCTCTACACTGTCCCCATCAAACACTCCCAGGACAGGTACAGCACGGGGTTAGATACAGAGTAAAGCTCCCTCTACACTGTCCCCATCAAACTCTCCCAGGACAGGTACAGCACGGGGTTAGACACAGAGCAAAGCTCCCTCTACACTGTCAAACACTCCCAGGACAGCTACAGCACGGGGTTAGGTACAGAGTAAAGCTCCCTCTACAATGTCCCCATCAAACACTCCCAGGACAGGTACAGCACGGGGTTAGATACAGAGTAAAGCTCCCTCTCCACTGTCCCCATCAAACACTCCCAGGACAGGTACAGCACGGGGTTAGATACAGAGTAAATCTCCCTCTACACTGTCCCCATCAAACACTCCCAGGACAAGTACAGCACGGGGTTAGATACAGAGTAAATCTCCCTCTACACTGTCCCCATCAAACACTCCCAGGACAGGTACAGCACGGGGTTAGATACAGAGTAAAGCTCCCTCTACACTGTCCCCATCAAACACTCCCAGGACAGGTACAGCACGGGGTTAGATACAGAGCAAGGCTCCCTCGACACTGTCCCCATCAAATACTCCCAGGACAGGTGCAGCACGGGCTTAGATACAGAGTAAAGCTCCCTCTACACTGTCCCCATCAAACACTCCCAGGACAGGTCCAGCACGGGATTAGATACAGAGTAAAGCTCTCTCTACACTGTCCCCATCAAACACTCCCAGGACAGGTACAGCACGGGGTTAGACACAGAGTAAAGCTCCCTCTACACTGTCCCCATCAAACACTCCCAGGACAGGTACAGCACGGGGTTAGATACAGAGCAAGGCTCCCTCGACACTGTCCCCATCAAACACTCCCAGGACAGGTGCAGCACGGGCTTAGATACAGAGTAAAGCTCCCTCTACACTGTCCCCATCAAACACTCCCAGGACAGGTCCAGCACGGGATTAGATACAGAGTAAAGCTCTCTCTACACTGTCCCCATCAAACACTCCCAGGACAGGTCCAGCACGGGATTAGATACAGAGTAAAGATCCCTCTACACTGTCCCCATCAAACACACCCAGGACAGGAACAGAACGGGGTTAGATACAGAGTAAAGCTCCCTCTACACTGTCCCCATCAAACACTCCCAGGACAGGTACAGCACGGGGTTAGATACAGAGTAAAACTCTCTACACTGTCAACATCAAACACTCCCAGGACAGGTACAGCCCGGGGTTAGATACAGAGTAAAGCTCCCTCTACACTGTCCCCATCAAACACTCCCAGGACAGGTACAGCACGGATTAGATACAGAGTAAAGCTCTCTCGACACTGTCCCCGTCAAACACTCCCAGGATAGGTACAGCACGGGGTTAGATACAGAGTAAAGCTCCCTCTCCACTGTCCCCATCAAACACTCCCAGGACAGGTACAGCACGGGGTTAGATACAGAGTAAAGATCCCTCGACACTGTCCCCATCAAACACACCCAGGACAGGAACAGCACGGGGTTAGATACAGAGCAAGGCTCCCTCGACACTGTCCCCATCAAACACTCCCAGGACAGGTACGGCACGGGGTTAGATACAGAGTAAAGCTCCCTCTACACTGTCCCCATCAAACGCTGCCAGGGCAGGTACAGCACGGAGTTAGATACAGAGTAAAGCTCCCTCTACACTGTCCCCGTCAACCACACCCAGGACAGGTACAGCACGGGGTTTGATACAGAGTAAAGCTCCCTCTACACTGTCCCCATCAAACTCTCCCAGGACAGGTACAGCACGGGGTTAGATACAGAGTAACGCTCCCTCTACACTATCCCCATCAAACACTCCCAGGACAGGTACAGCACTGGATTAGATACAGAGTAAAGCTCCCTCTACACTGTCCCCATCAAACACACCCAGGACTGGAACAGCACGGGGTTAGATACAGAGCAAGGCTCCCTCGACACTGTCCCCATCAAACACACCCAGGACAGGAACAGCTCGGGGTTAGATACAGAGTAAAGCTCCCTCGACACTGTCCCCATCAAACACTCCCAGGACAAGTACAGCACGGGGTTAGATACAGAGTAAATATCCCTCTACACTGTCCCCATCAAACACTCCCAGGACAGGTACAGCACGGGGTTAGATACAGAGTAAACCTCCCTCTACACTGTCCCCATCAAACACTCCCAGGACAGGTACAGCACGGGGTTAGATACAGAGTAAAGCTCCCTCTACACTGTCCCCATCAAACACTCCCAGGACAGGTACAGCACGGGGTTAGATACAGAGTAAAGCTCCCTCTACACTGTCCCCATCAAACACTCCCAGGACAGGTACAGCACGGGGTTAGATACAGAGTAAAGCTCCCTCTACACTGTCCCCATCAAACACTTCCAGGACAGGTACAGCACGGGGTTAGATACAGAGTAAAGCTCCCTCTACACTGTCCCCATCAAACTCTCCCAGGACAGGTACAGCACGGGGTTAGATACAGAGCAAAGCTCCCTCTACACTGTCAAACACTCCCAGGACAGCTACAGCACGGGGTTAGGTACAGAGTAAAGCTCCCTCTACACTGTCCCCATCAAACACTCCCAGGACAGGTACAGCACGGGGTTAGATACAGAGTAAAGCTCCCTCTACACTGTGCCCATCCAGCATTCCCAGGACAGGTACAGCACGGGGTTAGATACAGAGTAAAGCTCCCTCTCCACTGTCCCCATCAAACACTCGCAGGACAGGTACAGCACGGGGTTAGATACAGAGTAAATCTCCCTCTACACTGTCCCCATCAAACACTCCCAGGACAGGTACAGCATGGGGTTAGATACAGAGTAAAGCTCCCTCTACACTGTCCCCATCAAACACTCCCAGGACAGCTACAGCACGGGGTTAGATACAGAGTAAAGCTCCCTCTACACTGTCCCCTTCAAACACTCCCAGGACAGGTGCAGCACGGGCTTAGATACAGAGTAAAGCTCCCTCTACACTGTCCCCATCAAACACTCCCAGGACAGGTACAGCCCGGGGTTAGATACAGAGTAAAGCTCCCTCTACACTGTCCCCATCAAACACTCCCAGGACAGGTACAGCACGGGGTTAGATACAGAGTAAAGCTCCCTCTACACTGTCCCCATCAAACTCTCCCAGGACAGGTACAGCACGGGGTTTGATACAGAGTAAAGCTCCCTCTACACTGTCCCCATCAAACTCTCCCAGGACAGGTACAGCACGGGGTTAGATACAGAGTAACGCTCCCTCTACACTATCCCCATCAAACACTCCCAGGACAGGTACAGCACTGGATTAGATACAGAGTAAAGCTCCCTCTACACTGTCCCCATCAAACACACCCAGGACTGGAACAGCACGGGGTTAGATACAGAGCAAGGCTCCCTCGACACTGTCCCCATCAAACACACCCAGGACAGGAACAGCTCGGGGTTAGATACAGAGTAAAGCTCCCTCGACACTGTCCCCATCAAACACTCCCAGGACAAGTACAGCACGGGGTTAGATACAGAGTAAATATCCCTCTACACTGTCCCCATCAAACACTCCCAGGACAGGTACAGCACGGGGTTAGATACAGAGTAAAGCTCCCTCTACACTGTCCCCATCAAACACTCCCAGGACAGGTACAGCACGGGGTTAGATACAGAGTAAAGCTCCCTCTACACTGTCCCCATCAAACACTCCCAGGACAGGTACAGCACGGGGTTAGATACAGAGTAAAGCTCCCTCTACACTGTCCCCATCAAACACTCCCAGGACAGGTACAGCACGGGGTTAGATACAGAGTAAAGCTCCCTCTACACTGTCCCCATCAAACACTCCCAGGACAGGTACAGCACGGGGTTAGATACAGAGTAAAGCTCCCTCTACACTGTCCCCATCAAACTCTCCCAGGACAGGTACAGCACGGGGTTAGATACAGAGCAAAGCTCCCTCTACACTGTCAAACACTCCCAGGACAGCTACAGCACGGGGTTAGGTACAGAGTAAAGCTCCCTCTACACTGTCCCCATCAAACACTCCCAGGACAGGTACAGCACGGGGTTAGATACAGAGTAAAGCTCCCTCTCCACTGTCCCCATCAAACACTCGCAGGACAGGTACAGCACGGGGTTAGATACAGAGTAAATCTCCCTCTACACTGTCCCCATCAAACACTCCCAGGACAGGTACAGCATGGGGTTAGATACAGAGTAAAGCTCCCTCTACACTGTCCCCATCAAACACTCCCAGGACAGCTACAGCACGGGGTTAGATACAGAGTAAAGCTCCCTCTACACTGTCCCCTTCAAACACTCCCAGGACAGGTGCAGCACGGGCTTAGATACAGAGTAAAGCTCCCTCTACACTGTCCCCATCAAACACTCCCAGGACAGGTACAGCCCGGGGTTAGATACAGAGTAAAGCTCCCTCTACACTGTCCCCATCAAACACTCCCAGGACAGGTACAGCACGGGGTTAGATACAGAGTAAAGCTCCCTCTACACTGTCACCATCAAACACACCCAGGACAGGTATAGCACGGGGTTAGATACAGAGTAAAGCTCCCTCTACACTGTCACCATCAAACACTCCCAGGACAGGTATAGCACGGGGTTAGATACAGAGTAAAGCTCCCACTACACTGTCCCCATCAAACACACCCAGGACAGGTACAGCACGGGGTTAGATACAGAGTAATGCTCTCTCTACACTGTCCCCATCAAACACTCCCAGGACAGCTGCAGCACGGGGTTAGATACAGAGTAAAGCTCCCTCTACACTGTCCCCATCAAACTCTCCCAGGACAGGTACAGCACGGGGTTAGACACAGAGCAAAGCTCCCTCTACACTGTCAAACACTCCCAGGACAGCTACAGCACGGGGTTAGGTACAGAGTAAAGCTCCCTCTACAATGTCCCCATCAAACACTCCCAGGACAGGTACAGCACGGGGTTAGATACAGAGTAAAGCTCCCTCTCCACTGTCCCCATCAAACACTCCCAGGACAGGTACAGCACGGGGTTAGATACAGAGTAAATCTCCCTCTACACTGTCCCCATCAAACACTCCCAGGACAAGTACAGCACGGGGTTAGATACAGAGTAAATCTCCCTCTACACTGTCCCCATCAAACACTCCCAGGACAGGTACAGCACGGGGTTAGATACAGAGTAAAGCTCCCTCTACACTGTCCCCATCAAACACTCCCAGGACAGGTACAGCACGGGGTTAGATACAGAGCAAGGCTCCCTCGACACTGTCCCCATCAAATACTCCCAGGACAGGTGCAGCACGGGCTTAGATACAGAGTAAAGCTCCCTCTACACTGTCCCCATCAAACACTCCCAGGACAGGTCCAGCACGGGATTAGATACAGAGTAAAGCTCTCTCTACACTGTCCCCATCAAACACTCCCAGGACAGGTACAGCACGGGGTTAGACACAGAGTAAAGCTCCCTCTACACTGTCCCCATCAAACACTCCCAGGACAGGTACAGCACGGGGTTAGATACAGAGCAAGGCTCCCTCGACACTGTCCCCATCAAACACTCCCAGGACAGGTGCAGCACGGGCTTAGATACAGAGTAAAGCTCCCTCTACACTGTCCCCATCAAACACTCCCAGGACAGGTCCAGCACGGGATTAGATACAGAGTAAAGCTCTCTCTACACTGTCCCCATCAAACACTCCCAGGACAGGTCCAGCACGGGATTAGATACAGAGTAAAGATCCCTCTACACTGTCCCCATCAAACACACCCAGGACAGGAACAGAACGGGGTTAGATACAGAGTAAAGCTCCCTCTACACTGTCCCCATCAAACACTCCCAGGACAGGTACAGCACGGGGTTAGATACAGAGTAAAACTCTCTACACTGTCAACATCAAACACTCCCAGGACAGGTACAGCCCGGGGTTAGATACAGAGTAAAGCTCCCTCTACACTGTCCCCATCAAACACTCCCAGGACAGGTACAGCACGGATTAGATACAGAGTAAAGTTCTCTCGACACTGTCCCCGTCAAACACTCCCAGGATAGGTACAGCACGGGGTTAGATACAGAGTAAAGCTCCCTCTCCACTGTCCCCATCAAACACACCCAGGACAGGTACAGCACGGGGTTTGATACAGAGTAAAGCTCCCTCTACACTGTCCCCATCAAACTCTCCCAGGACAGGTACAGCACGGGGTTAGATACAGAGTAACGCTCCCTCTACACTATCCCCATCAAACACTCCCAGGACAGGTACAGCACTGGATTAGATACAGAGTAAAGCTCCCTCTACACTGTCCCCATCAAACACACCCAGGACTGGAACAGCACGGGGTTAGATACAGAGCAAGGCTCCCTCGACACTGTCCCCATCAAACACACCCAGGACAGGAACAGCTCGGGGTTAGATACAGAGTAAAGCTCCCTCGACACTGTCCCCATCAAACACTCCCAGGACAAGTACAGCACGGGGTTAGATACAGAGTAAATATCCCTCTACACTGTCCCCATCAAACACTCCCAGGACAGGTACAGCACGGGGTTAGATACAGAGTAAAGCTCCCTCTACACTGTCCCCATCAAACACTCCCAGGACAGGTACAGCACGGGGTTAGATACAGAGTAAAGCTCCCTCTACACTGTCCCCATCAAACACTCCCAGGACAGGTACAGCACGGGGTTAGATACAGAGTAAAGCTCCCTCTACACTGTCCCCATCAAACACTCCCAGGACAGGTACAGCACGGGGTTAGATACAGAGTAAAGCTCCCTCTACACTGTCCCCATCAAACACTCCCAGGACAGGTACAGCACGGGGTTAGATACAGAGTAAAGCTCCCTCTACACTGTCCCCATCAAACTCTCCCAGGACAGGTACAGCACGGGGTTAGATACAGAGCAAAGCTCCCTCTACACTGTCAAACACTCCCAGGACAGCTACAGCACGGGGTTAGGTACAGAGTAAAGCTCCCTCTACACTGTCCCCATCAAACACTCCCAGGACAGGTACAGCACGGGGTTAGATACAGAGTAAAGCTCCCTCTCCACTGTCCCCATCAAACACTCGCAGGACAGGTACAGCACGGGGTTAGATACAGAGTAAATCTCCCTCTACACTGTCCCCATCAAACACTCCCAGGACAGGTACAGCATGGGGTTAGATACAGAGTAAAGCTCCCTCTACACTGTCCCCATCAAACACTCCCAGGACAGCTACAGCACGGGGTTAGATACAGAGTAAAGCTCCCTCTACACTGTCCCCTTCAAACACTCCCAGGACAGGTGCAGCACGGGCTTAGATACAGAGTAAAGCTCCCTCTACACTGTCCCCATCAAACACTCCCAGGACAGGTCCAGCACGGGATTAGATACAGAGTAAATCTCTCTCTGCACTGTCCCCATCAAACACTCCCAGGACAGGTACAGCACGGGGTTAGACACAGAGTAAAGATCCCTCTACACTGTCCCCATCATCACACCCAGGACAGGTACAGCACGGGGTTACATACAGAGTAAAGCTCTCTACACTGTCAACATCAAACACTCCCAGGACAGGTACAGCCCGGGGTTAGATACAGAGTAAAGCTCCCTCTACACTGTCCCCATCAAACACTCCCAGGACAGGTACAGCACGGGGTTAGATACAGAGTAAAGCTCCCTCTACACTGTCACCATCAAACACACCCAGGACAGGTATAGCACGGGGTTAGATACAGAGTAAAGCTCCCTCTACACTGTCACCATCAAACACTCCCAGGACAGGTATAGCACGGGGTTAGATACAGAGTAAAGCTCCCACTGCACTGTCCCCATCAAACACACCCAGGACAGGTACAGCACGGGGTTAGATACAGAGTAATGCTCTCTCTACACTGTCCCCATCAAACACTCCCAGGACAGCTGCAGCACGGGGTTAGATACAGAGTAATGCTCTCTCTACACTGTCCCCATCAAACACTCCCAGGACAGCTGCAGCACTGGGTTAGATACAGAGTAAAGATCCCTCTACACTGTCCCCATCAAACACACCCAGGACAGGTACAGCACGGGGTTAGATACAGAGTAAAGCAACCTCTAAACTGTCCCCATCAAACACTCCCAGGACAGTTACAGCACGGGGTTAGATACAGAGTAAAGCTCCCTCTACACTGTCCCCATCAAACACTCCCAGGACAGGTACAGCACGGGGTTCGATACAGAGTAAAGCTTCCACTACACTGTCCCCATCAAACACTCCCAGGACAGGTACAGCACAGGGTTAGATACAGAGTAAAGCTCCCTCGACACTGTCCCCATCAAACACTCCCAGGACAGGTACAGCACGGGGTTAGATACAGAGTAAAGCTCCCTCTACACTGTACCCATCAAACACTCCCAGGACAGGTACAGCACGGGGTTAGATTCAGAGTAAAGCTCCCTATACTCTGTCCCCATCAAACACTCCCAGGGCAGGTACAGCACGGGGTTAGATACAGAGTAAAGCTCCCTCTACACTGTCCCCATCAAACACTCCCAGGACAGGTTCAGCACGGGGTTAGATACAGAGTAAAGCTCCCTCGACACTGTCCCCATCAAACACTCCCAGGACAGGTACAGCACGGGGTTAGATACAGAGTAAATCTCCCTCGACACTGTCCCCATCAAACACTCCCAGGACAGGTACAGCACGGGGTTAGATACAGAGTAAAGCTCCCTCTATGCTGTCCCCATCAAACACTCCCAGGACAGGTACGGCGCGGGGTTAGATACAGAGTAAAGCTTCCTCTACACTGTCTCCATCAAACACTCTCAGAACAGGTACAGCACGGGGTTAGATACAGAGTAAAACTCCCTCTACACTGTCCCCATCAAACACTCCCAGGACAGGTACAGCACGGGGTTAGATACAGAGTAAAGCTCCCTCTTCACTGTCCCCATCAAACACTCCCAGGACAGGTACAGCACAGGGTTAGATACAGAGTAAAGCTCCCTCTACACTGTCCCCATCAAACACTCCCAGGACAGGTACCGCACAGGGTTAGATACAGAGTAAAGCTCCCTCTACACTCCCCATCAAACACTCCCAGGACAGGTACAGCACGGGGTTAGATACAGAGTAAAGCTCCCTCTACACTGTCCCCATCAAACACTCCCAAGACAGGTACAGCACGGGGTTAGATACAGAGTAAAGCTCCCTCTACACTGTCCCCATCAAACACTCGCAGGACAGGTACAGCACGGGGTTAGATACAGAGTAAAGCTCCCTCTACACTGTCCCCATCAAACACTCCCAGGACAGGCACAGCACGGGGTTAGATACAGAGTAAAGCTCCCTCTACACTGTCCCCATCAAACACTCCCAGGACAGGTTCAGCACGGGGTTAGATACAGAGTAAAGCTCCCTCGACACTGTCCCCATCAAACACTCCCAGGACAGGTACAGCACGGGGTTAGATACAGAGTAAATCTCCCTCGACACTGTCCCCATCAAACACTCCCAGGACAGGTACAGCACGGGGTTAGATACAGAGTAAAGCTCCCTCTATGCTGTCCCCATCAAACACTCCCAGGACAGGTACGGCGCGGGGTTAGATACAGAGTGAAGCTTCCTCTACACTGTC
Organism: Scyliorhinus torazame; assembly: GCF_047496885.1. NCBI lineage: Eukaryota > Metazoa > Chordata > Chondrichthyes > Carcharhiniformes > Scyliorhinidae > Scyliorhinus > Scyliorhinus torazame. The sequence goes on from NC_092729.1 coordinate 81,897,846, forward strand.
TCCATCAAACACTCTCAGAACAGGTACAGCACGGGGTTAGATACAGAGTAAAACTCCCTCTACACTGTCCCCATCAAACACTCCCAGGACAGGTACAGCACGGGGTTAGATACAGAGTAAAGCTCCCTCTTCACTGTCCCCATCAAACACTCCCAGGACAGGTACAGCACAGGGTTAGATACAGAGTAAAGCTCCCTCTACACTGTCCCCATCAAACACTCCCAGGACAGGTACCGCACAGGGTTAGATACAGAGTAAAGCTCCCTCTACACTCCCCATCAAACACTCCCAGGACAGGTACAGCACGGGGTTAGATACAGAGTAAAGCTCCCTCTACACTGTCCCCATCAAACACTCCCAAGACAGGTACAGCACGGGGTTAGATACAGAGTAAAGCTCCCTCTACACTGTCCCCATCAAACACTCCCAGGACAGGTACAGCACGGGGTTAGATACAGAGTAAAGCTCCCTCTACACTGTCCCCATCAAACACTCCCAGGACAGGTACAGCACGGGGTTAGATACAGAGTAAAGCTCCCTCTACACTGTCCCCATCAAACACTCCCAGGACAGGTACAGCACGGGGTTAGATACAGAGTAAAGCTCTCTCTACACTGTCCCCATCAAACACTCCCAGGACAGGTACAGCACGGGGTTAGATACAGAGTAAAGCTCCCTCTACACTGTCCCCATCAAACACTCCCAGGACAGGTACAGCACGGGGTTAGATACAGAGTAAAGCTCCCTCTACACTGTCCCCATCAAACACTCCCAGGACAGGTACAGCACGGGGTTAGATACAGAGTAAAGCTCCCTCTACACTGTCCCCATCAAACACTCCCAGGACAGGTACAGCACGGGGTTAGATACAGAGTAAAGCTCCCTCTACACTCTCCCCATCAAACACTCCCAGGACAGGTACAGCATGGGGTTAGATACAGAGTAAAGCTCCCTCTACACAGTCCCCATCAAACACTCCCAGGACAGGTACAGCACGGGGTTAGATCCAGAGTAAAGTTCCCTCTACACTGTCCCCATCAAACACTCCCAGGACAGGTACAGCACGGGGTTAGATCCAGAGTAAAGTTCCCTCTACACTGTCCCCATCAAACACTCCCAGGACAGGTACAGCACGGGGTTAGATACAGAGTAAAGCTCCCTCTACACTGTCCCCATCAAACACTCCCAGGACAGGTACAGCACGGGGTTAGATACAGAGTAAAGCTCCCTATACACTGTCCCCACCAAACACTCCCAGGACAGGTACAGCACGGGGTTAGATACAGAGTAAAACTCCCTCTACACTGTCCCCATCAAACACTCCCAGGACAGGTACAGCACGGGGTTGGATACAGAGTAAAGCTCCCTCTACACTGTCCCCATCAAACACTCCCAGGACAGGTACAGCACGGGGTTAGATACAGAGTAAAGCTCCCTCTACACTGTCAAACACTCCCAGGACAGCTACAGCACGGGGTTAGGTACAGAGTAAAGCTCCCTCTACACTGTCCCCATCAAACACTCCCAGGACAGGTACAGCACGGGGTTAGATACAGAGTAAAGCTCCCTCTCCACTGTCCCCATCAAACACTCGCAGGACAGGTACAGCACGGGGTTAGATACAGAGTAAATCTCCCTCTACACTGTCCCCATCAAACACTCCCAGGACAGGTACAGCACGGGGTTAGATACAGAGTAAAGCTCCCTCTACACTGTCCCCATTAAACACTCCCAGGACAGGTACAGCACGGGGTTAGATACAGAGTAAAGCTCCCTCTACACTGTCCCCATCAAACACTCCCAGGACAGCTACAGCACGGGGTTAGATACAGAGTAAAGCTCCCTCTACACTGTCCCCTTCAAACACTCCCAGGACAGGTGCAGCACGGGCTTAGATACAGAGTAAAGCTCCCTCTACACTGTCCCCATCAAACACTCCCAGGACAGGTCCAGCACGGGATTAGATACAGAGTAAATCTCTCTCTGCACTGTCCCCATCAAACACTCCCAGGACAGGTACAGCACGGGGTTAGACACAGAGTAAAGATCCCTCTACACTGTCCCCATCATCACACCCAGGACAGGTACAGCACGGGGTTACATACAGAGTAAAGCTCTCTACACTGTCAACATCAAACACTCCCAGGACAGGTACAGCCCGGGGTTAGATACAGAGTAAAGCTCCCTCTACACTGTCCCCATCAAACACTCCCAGGACAGGTACAGCACGGGGTTAGATACAGAGTAAAGCTCCCTCTACACTGTCACCATCAAACACACCCAGGACAGGTATAGCACGGGGTTAGATACAGAGTAAAGCTCCCTCTACACTGTCCCCATCAAACACTCCCAGGACAGGTATAGCACGGGGTTAGATACAGAGTAAAGCTCCCACTACACTGTCCCCATCAAACACACCCAGGACAGGTACAGCACGGGGTTAGATACAGAGTAATGCTCTCTCTACACTGTCCCCATCAAACACTCCCAGGACAGCTGCAGCACGGGGTTAGATACAGAGTAATGCTCTCTCTACACTGTCCCCATCAAACACTCCCAGGACAGCTGCAGCACTGGGTTAGATACAGAGTAAAGATCCCCCTACACTGTCCCCATCAAACACTCCCAGGACAGGTACAGCACGGATTAGATACAGAGTAAAGCTCTCTCTACACTGTCCCCATCAAACACTCCCAGGATAGGTACAGCACGGGGTTAGATACAGAGTAAAGATCCCTCTACACTGTCCCCATCAAACACACCCAGGACAGGTACAGCACGGGGTTAGATACAGAGTAAAGCAACCTCTAAACTGTCCCCATCAAACACTCCCAGGACAGTTACAGCACGGGGTTAGATACAGAGTAAAGCTCCCTCTACACTGTCCCCATCAAACACTCCCAGGACAGGTACAGCACGGGGTTCGATACAGAGTAAAGCTTCCACTACACTGTCCCCATCAAACACTCCCAGGACAGGTACAGCACAGGGTTAGATACAGAGTAAAGCTCCCTCGACACTGTCCCCATCAAACACTCCCAGGACAGGTACAGCACGGGGTTAGATACAGAGTAAAGCTCCCTCTACACTGTACCCATCAAACACTCCCAGGACAGGTACAGCACGGGGTTAGATTCAGAGTAAAGCTCCCTATACTCTGTCCCCATCAAACACTCCCAGGGCAGGTACAGCACGGGGTTAGATACAGAGTAAAGCTCCCTCTACACTGTCCCCATCAAACACTCCCAGGACAGGTTCAGCACGGGGTTAGATACAGAGTAAAGCTCCCTCGACACTGTCCCCATCAAACACTCCCAGGACAGGTACAGCACGGGGTTAGATACAGAGTAAATCTCCCTCGACACTGTCCCCATCAAACACTCCCAGGACAGGTACAGCACGGGGTTAGATACAGAGTAAAGCTCCCTCTATGCTGTCCCCATCAAACACTCCCAGGACAGGTACGGCGCGGGGTTAGATACAGAGTAAAGCTTCCTCTACACTGTCTCCATCAAACACTCTCAGAACAGGTACAGCACGGGGTTAGATACAGAGTAAAACTCCCTCTACACTGTCCCCATCAAACACTCCCAGGACAGGTACAGCACGGGGTTAGATACAGAGTAAAGCTCCCTCTTCACTGTCCCCATCAAACACTCCCAGGACAGGTACAGCACAGGGTTAGATACAGAGTAAAGCTCCCTCTACACTGTCCCCATCAAACACTCCCAGGACAGGTACCGCACAGGGTTAGATACAGAGTAAAGCTCCCTCTACACTCCCCATCAAACACTCCCAGGACAGGTACAGCACGGGGTTAGATACAGAGTAAAGCTCCCTCTACACTGTCCCCATCAAACACTCCCAAGACAGGTACAGCACGGGGTTAGATACAGAGTAAAGCTCCCTCTACACTGTCCCCATCAAACACTCGCAGGACAGGTACAGCACGGGGTTAGATACAGAGTAAAGCTCCCTCTACACTGTCCCCATCAAACACTCCCAGGACAGGCACAGCACGGGGTTAGATACAGAGTAAAGCTCCCTCTACACTGTCCCCATCAAACACTCCCAGGATAGGTTCAGCACGGGGTTAGATACAGAGTAAAGCTCCCTCGACACTGTCCCCATCAAACACTCCCAGGACAGGTACAGCACGGGGTTAGATACAGAGTAAATCTCCCTCGACACTGTCCCCATCAAACACTCCCAGGACAGGTACAGCACGGGGTTAGATACAGAGTAAAGCTCCCTCTATGCTGTCCCCATCAAACACTCCCAGGACAGGTACGGCGCGGGGTTAGATACAGAGTAAAGCTTCCTCTACACTGTCTCCATCAAACACTCTCAGAACAGGTACAGCACGGGGTTAGATACAGAGTAAAACTCCCTCTACACTGTCCCCATCAAACACTCCCAGGACAGGTACAGCACGGGGTTAGATACAGAGTAAAGCTCCCTCTTCACTGTCCCCATCAAACACTCCCAGGACAGGTACAGCACAGGGTTAGATACAGAGTAAAGCTCCCTCTACACTGTCCCCATCAAACACTCCCAGGACAGGTACCGCACAGGGTTAGATACAGAGTAAAGCTCCCTCTACACTCCCCATCAAACACTCCCAGGACAGGTACAGCACGGGGTTAGATACAGAGTAAAGCTCCCTCTACACTGTCCCCATCAAACACTCCCAAGACAGGTACAGCACGGGGTTAGATACAGAGTAAAGCTCCCTCTACACTGTCCCCATCAAACACTCCCAGGACAGGTACAGCACGGGGTTAGATACAGAGTAAAGCTCCCTCTACACTGTCCCCATCAAACACTCCCAGGACAGGTACAGCACGGGGTTAGATACAGAGTAAAGCTCCCTCTACACTGTCCCCATCAAACACTCCCAGGACAGGTACAGCACAGGGTTAGATACAGAGTAAAGCTCCCTCTACACTGTCCCCATCAAACACTCCCAGGACAGGTACCGCACAGGGTTAGATACAGAGTAAAGCTCCCTCTGCACTCCCCATCAAACACTCCCAGGACAGGTACAGCACGGGGTTAGATACAGAGTAAAGCTCCCTCTACACTGTCCCCATCAAACACTCCCAAGACAGGTACAGCACGGGGTTAGATACAGAGTAAAGCTCCCTCTACACTGTCCCCATCAAACACTCCCAGGACAGGTACAGCACGGGGTTAGATACAGAGTAAAGCTCCCTCTACACTGTCCCCATCAAACACACCCAGGACAGGTACAGCATGGGGTTAGATACAGAGTAAAGCACCCTCTACACTGTCCCCATCAAACACTCCCTGGACAGTTACAGCACGGGGTTAGATACAGAGTAAAGCTCCCTCTACACTGTCCCCATCAAACACTCCCAGGACAGGTACAGCACGGGGTTAGATACAGAGTAAAGCTCTCTCTACACTGTCCCCTTCAAACACTCCCAGGATAGGTACAGCACGGGGCTAGATACAGAGTAAAGATCCCTCTACACTGTCCCCATCAAACACACCCAAGACAGGCACAGCACGGGGTTAGATACAGAGTAAAGCTCCCCCTACACTGTCCCCATCAAACACTCCCAGGACAGGTACAGCACGTGATTAGATACAGAGTAAAGCTCCCTCTACACTGTTCCCATCAAACACACCCAGGACAGGTACAGCATGGGGTTAGATACAGAGTAAAGCACCCTCTACACTGTCCCAATCAAACACTCCCTGGACAGTTACAGCACGGGGTTAGATACAGAGTAAAGCACCCTCTACACTGTCCCCATCAAACACTCCCAGGACAGGTACAGCACGGGGTTAGATACAGAGTAAAGCTCTCTCTACACTGTCCCCTTCAAACACTCCCAGGATAGGTACAGCACGGGGTTAGATACAGAGTAAAGATCCCTCTACACTGTCCCCATCAAACACACCCAGGACAGGTACAGCACAGGGTTAGATACAGAGTAAAACTCCCTCTACACTGTCCCCATCAAATAGTCCCAGGACAGGTACAGCACGGGGTTCGATACAGAGTAAAGCTTCCACTACACTGTCCCCATCAAACACTCCCAGGACAGGTACAGCACAGGGTTAGATACAGAGTAAAGCTCTCTCGACACTGTCCCCATCAAACACTCCCAGGACAGGTCCAGCACGGGGTTAGATCCAGAGTAAAGCTCCCTCTACACTGTCCCCATCAAACACTCCCAGGACAGGTACAGCATTGGGTTAGATACAGAGTAAAGCTCCCTCTCCACTGTCCCCATCAAACACTCCCAGGACAGGTACAGCATGGGGTTAGATACAGAGTAAAGCACCCTCTACACTGTCCCCATCAAACACTCCCAGGACAGTTACAGCACGGGGTTAGATACAGAGTAAAGCTCCCTCTACACTGTCCCCATCAAACACTCCCAGGACAGGTACAGCACGGGGTTAGATACAGAGTAAATCTCCCTCGACACTGTGTCCCCATCAAACACTCCCAGGACAGGTACAGCACGGGGTTAGATACAGAGTAAATCTCCCTCTACACTGTACCCATCAAACACTCCCAGGACAGGTACAGCACGGTGTTAGATACAGAGTAAAGCTCCCTCTACACTGTCCCCATCAAACACTCCCAGGACAGGTACAGCACGGGGTTAGATACAGAGTAAATCTCCCTCTACACTGTCACCATCAAACACTCCCAGGACAGGTGCAGCACGGGGTTAGATACAGAGTAAAGCTCCCTCGACACTGTCCCCATCAAACACTCCCAGGACAGGTACAGCACGGGGTTAGATACGGAGTAAATCTCCCTCTTCACTGTCCCCATCAGACACTCCCAGGACAGGTGCAGCACGGGGTTAGATACAGAGTAAAGCTCCCTCTCCACTGTCCCCATCAAACACTCACAGGACAGGTGCAGCACGGGGTTAGATAAAGAGTAAAGCTCCCTCTACACTGTCCCCATCAAACACTTCCGGGACAGGTACAGCACGGGGTTAGATACAGAGTAAATCTCCCTCTACACTGTACCCATCAAACGCTCACAGGACAGGTACAGCACGGGTTAGATACAGAGTAAAGCTCCCTCTACACTGTCCCCATCAAACACTCCCAGGACAGGTACCGCACAGGGTTAGATACAGAGTAAAGCTCCCTCTGCACTCCCCATCAAACACTCCCAGGACAGGTACAGCACGGGGTTAGATACAGAGTAAAGCTCCCTCTACACTGTCCCCATCAAACACTCCCAAGACAGGTACAGCACGGGGTTAGATACAGAGTAAAGCTCCCTCTACACTGTCCCCATCAAACACTCCCAGGACAGGTACAGCACGGGGTTAGATACAGAGTAAAGCTCCCTCTACACTGTCCCCATCAAACACTCCCAGGACAGGTACAGCACGGGGTTAGATACAGAGTAAAGCTCTCTCTACACTGTCCCCTTCAAACACTCCCAGGATAGGTACAGCACGGGGTTAGATACAGAGTAAAGATCCCTCTACACTGTCCCCATCAAACACACCCAGGACAGGCACAGCACGGGGTTAGATACAGAGTAAAGCTCCCCCTACACTGTCCCCATCAAACACTCCCAGGACAGGTACAGCATGGGGTTAGATACAGAGTAAAGCTCCCTCTACACTGTCCCCATCAAACACTCCCAGGACAGGTACAGCACTTGATTAGATACAGAGTAAAGCTCCCTCTACACTGTTCCCATCAAACACACCCAGGACAGGTACAGCATGGGGTTAGATACAGAGTGAAGCACCCTCTACACTGTCCCCATCAAACACTCCCTGGACAGTTACAGCACGGGGTTAGATACAGAGTAAAGATCCCTCTACACTGTCCCCATCAAACACTCCCAGGACAGGTACAGCACGGGGTTAGATACAGAGTAAAGCTCTCTCTACACTGTCCCCTTCAAACACTCCCAGGATAGGTACAGCACGGGGTTAGATACAGAGTAAAGATCCCTCTACACTGTCCCCATCAAACACACCCAGGACAGGTACAGCACAGGGTTAGATACAGAGTAAAACTCCCTCTACACTGTCCCCATCAAATAGTCCCAGGACAGGTACAGCACGGGGTTCGATACAGAGTAAAGCTTCCAGTACACTGTCCCCATCAAACACTCCCAGGACAGGTACAGCACAGGGTTAGATACAGAGTAAAGCTCTCTCGACACTGTCCCCATCAAACACTCCCAGGACAGGTCCAGCACGGGGTTAGATCCAGAGTAAAGCTCCCTCTACACTGTCCCCATCAAACACTCCCAGGACAGGTACAGCATGGTGTTAGATACAGAGTAAAGCACCCTCTACACTGTCCCCATCAAACACTCCCAGGACAGTTACAGCACGGGGTTAGATACAGAGTAAAGCTCCCTCTACACTGTCCCCATCAAACACTCCCAGGACAGGTACAGCACGGGGTTAGATACAGAGTAAATCTCCCTCGACACTGTACCCATCAAACACTCCCAGGACAGGTACAGCACGGTGTTAGATACAGAGTAAAGCTCCCTCTACACTGTCCCCATCAAACACTCCCAGGACAGGTACAGCACGGGGTTAGATACAGAGTAAATCTCCCTCTACACTGTCACCATCAAACACTCCCAGGACAGGTGCAGCACGGGGTTAGATACAGAGTAAAGCTCCCTCGACACTGTCCCCATCAAACACTCCCAGGACAGGTACAGCACGGGGTTAGATACGGAGTAAATCTCCCTCTTCACTGTCCCCATCAGACACTCCCAGGACAGGTGCAGCACGGGGTTAGATACAGAGTAAAGCTCCCTCTCCACTGTCCCCATCAAACACTCACAGGACAGGTGCAGCACGGGGTTAGATAAAGAGTAAAGCTCCCTCGACACACTCCCCATCAAACACTCCCAGGACAGGTACAGCACGGGGTTAGATACAGAGTAAATCTCCCTCTACACTGTACCCATCAAACGCTCACAGGACAGGTACAGCACGGGTTAGATACAGAGTAAAGCTCCCTCTACACTGTCCGCATCAAACACTCCCAGGACAGGTACAGCACGGGGTTAGATACAGAGTAAAGCTCCCTCTCCACTGTCCCCATCAAACACTCCCAGGACAGGTACAGCACGGCGTTAGATACAGAGTAAATCTCCCTCGACACTGTCCCCATCAAACACTCCCAGGACAGGTACAGCACGGGGTTAGATACAGAGTAAAGCTCCCTCTATGCTGTCCCCATCAAACACTCCCAGGACAGGTACAGCATGGGGTTAGATACAGAGTAAAGCTCCCTCCACACTGTCTCCATCAAACACTCTCAGAACAGGTACAGCACGGGGTTAGATACAGAGTAAAACTCCCTCTACACTGTCCCCATCAAACACTCCCACGACAGGTACAGCACGGGGTTAGATACAGAGTAAAGCTCCCTCTTCACTGTCCCCATCAAACACTCCCAGGACAGGTACAGCACAGGGTTAGATACAGAGTAAAGCTCCCTCTACACTGTCCCCATCAAACACTCCCAGGACAGGTACAGCACGGGGTTCGATACAGAGTAAAGCTCTCTCTACAATGTCCCCATCAAACACTCCCAGGACAGGTACAGCACAGGGTTAGATACAGAGTAAAGCTCCCTCTACACTGTCCCCTTCAAACACTCCCAGGACAGGTCCAGCACGGGGTTAGATCCAGAGTAAAGCTCCCTCTACACTGTCCCCTTCAAACACTCCCAGGACAGGTACAGCATGGGGTTAGATACAGAGTAAAGCTCCCTCTCCACTGTCCCCATCAAACACTCCCAGGACAGGTACAGCACGGGGTTAGATACAGAGTAAAGCTTCCACTACACTGTCCCCATCAAACACTCCCAGGACAGGTACAGCACGGGGTTAGATACAGTGTAAAGCTCCCTCTACACTGTCCCCATCAAACACTCCCAGGACAGGTACAGCACAGGGTTAGATACAGAGTAAAGCTCCCTCGACACTGTGTCCCCATCAAACACTCCCAGGACAGGTCCAGCACGGGGTTAGATCCAGAGTAAAGCTCCCTCTACACTGTCCCCATCAAACACTCCCAGGACAGTTCCAGCACGGGGTTAGATACAGAGTAAAGCTCCCTCGACACTGTCCCCATCACACACTCCCAGGACAGGTCCAGCACGGGGTTAGATCCAGAGTAAAGCTCCCTCTACACTGTCCCCATCAAACACTCCCAGGACAGATCCAGCACGTGGTTAGATACAGAGTAAAGCTCCCTCTACACTGTCCCCATCAAACACTCCCAGGACAGGTACAGCACAGGGTTAGATACAGAGTAAAGCTCCCTCGACACTGTCCCCATCAAACACTCCCAGGACAGGTACAGCACGGGGTTAGATACAGAGTAAAGCTCCCTCGACACTGTGTCCCCATCAAACACTCCCAGGACAGGTCCAGCACGGGGTTAGATCCAGAGTAAAGCTCCCTCTACACTGTCCCCATCAAACACTCCCAGGACAGGTCCAGCACGGGGTTAGATCCAGAGTAAAGCTCCCTCTACACTGTCCCCATCAAACACTCCCAGGACAGGTACAGCACGGGGTTAGATACAGAGTAAAGCTCCCTCTACACTGTCCCCATCAAACACTCCCAGGACAGGTACAGCATGGGGTTAGATACAGAGTAAAGCTCTCTACACTGTCCCCATCAAACACTCCCAGGACAGGTACAGCCCGGGGTTAGATACAGAGTAAAGCTCCCTCTACACTGTCCCCATCAAACACTCCCAGGACAGGTACAGCACGGGGTTAGATACAGAGTAAAGCTCCCTCTACACTGTCCCCATCAAACACTCCCAGGACAGGTACAGCACGGGGTTAGATACAGAGTAAAGCTTCCTCTACACTGTCCCCATCAAACACTCCCAGGACAGGTACAGCACGGGGTTAGATACAGAGTAAAGCTCCCTCTACACTGTCCCCATCAAACACTCCCAGGACAGGTACAGCACGGGGTTAGATACAGAGTAAAGCTTCCTCTACACTGTCCCCATCAAACACTCACAGGACAGGTACAGCACGGGGTTAGATACAGAGTAAAGCTCCCTCTACACTGTCCCCATCAAACACTCCCAGGACAGGTACAGCACGGGGTTAGATACAGAGTAAAGCTTCCTCTACACTGTCCCCATCAAACACTCACAGGACAGGTACAGCACGGGGTTAGATACAGAGTAAAGCTCCCTCTACACTGTCCCCATCAAACACTCCCAGGACAGGTACAGCACGGGGTTAGATACGGAGTAAAGCTTACTCTACACTGTCCCCATCAAACACTCACAGGACAGGTACAGCACGGGGTTAGATACAGAGTAAAGCTCCCTCTACACTGTCCCCATCAAACACTCCCAGGACAGGTACAGCACGGGGTTAGATACAGAGTAAAGCTCCCTCTACACTGTCTCCATCAAACACTCCCAGGACACGTACAGCACGGGGTTAGATACAGAGTAAAGCTCCCTATACACTGTCCCCATCAAACACTCCCAGGACAGGTACAGCACGGGGTTAGATACAGAGTAAAGCTCCCTCTACACTGTCCCCATCAAACACTCCCAGGACAGGTCCAGCACGGGGTTAGATACAGAGTAAAGCTCCCCCTATACTGTCCCCATCAAACACTCCCAGGACAGACACAGCACGGGGTTAGATACAGAGTAAAGCTCCCTCTACACTGTCCCCATCAAACACTCCCAGGACAGGTACAGCACGGGGTTAGATACAGAGTAAAGCTCCCTCTACACTGTCCCCATCAAACACCCCCAGGACAGGTACAGCACGGGGTTAGATACAGAGTAAAGCTCCCTCTACACTGTCCCCATCAAACACTCCCAGGACAGGTACAGCACGGGGTTAGATACGGAGTAAATCTCCCTCTTCACTGTCCCCATCAGACACTCCCAGGACAGGTGCAGCACGGGGTTAGATACAGAGTAAAGCTCCCTCTCCACTGTCCCCATCAAACACTCACAGGACAGGTGCAGCACGGGGTTAGATAAAGAGTAAAGCTCCCTCGACACACTCCCCATCAAACACTCCCAGGACAGGTACAGCACGGGGTTAGATACAGAGTAAATCTCCCTCTACACTGTACCCATCAAACGCTCACAGGACAGGTACAGCACGGGTTAGATACAGAGTAAAGCTCCCTCTACACTGTCCGCATCAAACACTCCCAGGACAGGTACAGCACGGGGTTAGATACAGAGTAAAGCACCCTCTCCACTGTCCCCATCAAACACTCCCAGGACAGGTACAGCACGGCGTTAGATACAGAGTAAATCTCCCTCGACACTGTCCCCATCAAACACTCCCAGGACAGGTACAGCACGGGGTTAGATACAGAGTAAAGCTCCCTCTATGCTGTCCCCATCAAACACTCCCAGGACAGGTACAGCATGGGGTTAGATACAGAGTAAAGCTCCCTCCACACTGTCTCCATCAAACACTCTCAGAACAGGTACAGCACGGGGTTAGATACAGAGTAAAACTCCCTCTACACTGTCCCCATCAAACACTCCCACGACAGGTACAGCACGGGGTTAGATACAGAGTAAAGCTCCCTCTTCACTGTCCCCATCAAACACTCCCAGGACAGGTACAGCACAGGGTTAGATACAGAGTAAAGCTCCCTCTACACTGTCCCCATCAAACACTCCCAGGACAGGTACAGCACGGGGTTCGATACAGAGTAAAGCTTCCACTACACTGTCCCCATCAAACACTCCCAGGACAGGTACAGCACAGGGTTAGATACAGAGTAAAGCTCTCTCTACACTGTCCCCATCAAACACTCCCAGGACAGGTCCAGCACGGGGTTAGATCCAGAGTAAAGCTCCCTCTACACTGTCCCCTTCAAACACTCCCAGGACAGGTACAGCATGGGGTTAGATACAGAGTAAAGCTCCCTCTCCACTGTCCCCATCAAACACTCCCAGGACAGGTACAGCACGGGGTTAGATACAGAGTAAAGCTTCCACTACACTGTCCCCATCAAACACTCCCAGGACAGGTACAGCACAGGGTTAGATACAGAGTAAAGCTCTCTCTACACTGTCCCCATCAAACACTCCCAGGACAGGTCCAGCACGGGGTTAGATCCAGAGTAAAGCTCCCTCTACACTGTCCCCATCAAACACTCCCAGGACAGGTACAGCACGGGGTTAGAGACAGAGTAAAGCTCCCTCTACACTGTCCCCATCAAACACTCCCAGGACAGGTACAGCACGGGGTTAGATACAGAGTAAAGCTCCCTCTACACTGTCCCCTTCAAACACTCCCAGGACAGGTCCAGCACGGGGTTAGATCCAGAGTAAAGCTCCCTCTACACTGTCCCCATCAAACACTCCCAGGACAGGTACAGCACGGGGTTAGATACAGAGTAAAGCTCCCTCTACACTGTCCCCTTCAAACACTCCCAGGACAGGTCCAGCACGGGGTTAGATACAGAGTAAAGCTCCCTCTACACTGTCCCCATCAAACACTCCCAGGACAGGGACAGCACGGGGTTAGATACAGAGTAAAGCTCCCTCTTCACTGTCCCCCATCAAACACTCCCAGGACAGGTACAGCACGGGGTTAGATACAGAGTAAAGCACCCTATACACTGTCCCCATCAAACACTCCCAGGACAGATCCAGCACGTGGTTAGATACAGAGTAAAGCTCCCTCTACACTGTCCCCATCAAACACTCCCAGGACAGGTACAGCATGGGGTTAGATACAGAGTAAAGCTCCCTCTACACTGTCCCCATCAAACACTCCCAGGACAGGTACAGCACGGGGTTAGATACAGAGTAAAGCTCCCTCTACACTGTCCCCATCAAACACTCCCAGGACAGATCCAGCACGTGGTTAGATACAGAGTAAAGCTCCCTCTACACTGTCCCCATCAAACACTCCCAGGGCAGGTACAGCATGGGGTTAGATACAGAGTAAAGCTCCCTCTACACTGTCCCCATCAAACACTCCCAGGACAGATACAGCACGGGGTTAGATACAGAGTAAAGCTCCCTCTACACTGTCCCATCAAACACTCCCAGGACAGATACAGCACGGGGTTAGATACAGAGTAAAGCTCCCTCTACACTGTCCCCATCAAACACTCCCAGGACAGGTACAGCACGGGGTTAGATTCAGAGTAAAGCTCCCTCTGCACTGTCCCCATCAAACACTCCCAGGACAGGTACAGCACGGGGTTAGATACAGAGTATAGCTCCCTCTACACTGTCCCCATCAAACACTCCCAGAGCAGGTACAGCACGGGGTTAGATACAGAGTAAAGCACCCTCTCCACTGTCCCCATCAAACACTCCCAGGACAGGTACAGCACGGCGTTAGATACAGAGTAAAGCTCCCTCTATGCTGTCCCCATCAAACACTCCCAGGACAGGTACAGCATGGGGTTAGATACAGAGTAAAGCTCCCTCCACACTGTCTCCATCAAACACTCTCAGAACAGGTACAGCACGGGGTTAGATACAGAGTAAAACTCCCTCTACACTGTCCCCATCAAACACTCCCACGACAGGTACAGCACGGGGTTAGATACAGAGTAAAGCTCCCTCTTCACTGTCCCCATCAAACACTCCCAGGACAGGTACAGCACAGGGTTAGATACAGAGTAAAGCTCCCTCTACACTGTCCCCATCAAACACTCCCAGGACAGGTACAGCACGGGGTTCGATACAGAGTAAAGCTTCCACTACACTGTCCCCATCAAACACTCCCAGGACAGGTACAGCACAGGGTTAGATACAGAGTAAAGCTCTCTCTACACTGTCCCCATCAAACACTCCCAGGACAGGTCCAGCACGGGGTTAGATCCAGAGTAAAGCTCCCTCTACACTGTCCCCTTCAAACACTCCCAGGACAGGTACAGCATGGGGTTAGATACAGAGTAAAGCTCCCTCTCCACTGTCCCCATCAAACACTCCCAGGACAGGTACAGCACGGGGTTAGATACAGAGTAAAGCTTCCACTACACTGTCCCCATCAAACACTCCCAGGACAGGTACAGCACAGGGTTAGATACAGAGTAAAGCTCTCTCTACACTGTCCCCATCAAACACTCCCAGGACAGGTCCAGCACGGGGTTAGATCCAGAGTAAAGCTCCCTCTACACTGTCCCCATCAAACACTCCCAGGACAGGTACAGCACGGGGTTAGATACAGAGTAAAGCTCCCTCTACACTGTCCCCATCAAACACTCCCAGGACAGGTCCAGCACGGGGTTAGATCCAGAGTAAAGCTCCCTCTACACTGTCCCCATCAAACACTCCCAGGACAGGTACAGCACGGGGTTAGATACAGAGTAAAGCTCCCTCTACACTGTCCCCTTCAAACACTCCCAGGACAGGTCCAGCACGGGGTTAGATACAGAGTAAAGCTCCCTCTACACTGTCCCCATCAAACACTCCCAGGACAGGGACAGCACGGGGTTAGATACAGAGTAAAGCTCCCTCTTCACTGTCCCCCATCAAACACTCCCAGGACAGGTACAGCACGGGGTTAGATACAGAGTAAAGCACCCTATACACTGTCCCCATCAAACACTCCCAGGACAGATCCAGCACGTGGTTAGATACAGAGTAAAGCTCCCTCTACACTGTCCCCATCAAACACTCCCAGGACAGGTACAGCACGGGGTTAGATACAGAGTAAAGCTCCCGCTACACTGTCCCCATCAAACACTCCCAGGACAGATCCAGCACGTGGTTAGATACAGAGTAAAGCTCCCTCTACACTGTCCCCATCAAACACTCCCAGGACAGGTACAGCACGGGGTTAGATACAGAGTAAAGCTCCCTCTACACTGTCCCCATCAAACACTCCCAGGACAGATACAGCACGGGGTTAGATACAGAGTAAAGCTCCCTCTACACTGTCCCATCAAACACTCCCAGGACAGATACAGCACGGGGTTAGATACAGAGTAAAGCTCCCTCTACACTGTCCCCATCAAACACTCCCAGGACAGGTACAGCACGGGGTTAGATTCAGAGTAAAGCTCCCTCTGCACTGTCCCCATCAAACACTCCCAGGACAGGTACAGCACGGGGTTAGATACAGAGTATAGCTCCCTCTACACTGTCCCCATCAAACACTCCCAGAGCAGGTACAGCACGGGGTTAGATACAGAGTAAAGCTCCCTCTACACTGTCCCCAGCAAACACTCCCAGGACAGGTACAACACGGGGTTAGATACAGAGTAAAGCTCTCTACACTGTCCCCATCAAACACTCCCAGGACAGGTACAGCACGGGGTTAGATACAGAGTAAAGCTCCCTCTACACTGTCCCATCAAACACTCCCAGGACAGATACAGCACGGGGTTAGATACAGAGTAAAGCTCCCTCTACACTGTCCCCATCAAACACTCCCAGGACAGGTACAGCACGGGGTTAGATTCAGAGTAAAGCTCCCTCTGCACTGTCCCCATCAAACACTCCCAGGACAGGTACAGCACGGGGTTAGATACAGAGTATAGCTCCCTCTACACTGTCCCCATCAAACACTCCCAGGACAGGTACAGCACGGGGTTAGATACAGAGTAAAGCTCCCTCTACACTGTCCCCATCAAACACTCCCAGAACAGGTACAGCATGGGGTTAGGTGCAGAGTAAAGCTCCCTCTACACTGTCCCCATCAAACACTCCCAGGACTGGTACAGCACGGGGTTAGATACAGAGTAAAACTCCCTCTACACTGTCCCCCATCAAACACTCCCAGGACAGGTACAGCACGGGGTTAGATACAGAGTAAAGCTCCCTCTACACTGTCCCCATCAAACACTCCCAGGACAGGTACAGCACGGGGTTAGATACAGAGTAAAGCTCCCTCTAAACTGTCCCCATCAAACACTCCCAGGACAGGTACAGCACGGGGTTAGATACAGAGTAAAGCTCCCTCTGCACTGTCCCCATCAAACACTCCCAGGACAGGTACAGCACGGGGTTAGATACAGAGTAAAGCTCCCTCTACACTGTCCCCATCAAACACTCCCAGGACAGGTACAACACTGGGTTAGATACAGAGTAAAGCTCCCTCTGCACTGTCCCCATCAAACACTCCCAGGACAGATACAGCACGGGGTTAGATACAGAGTAAAGCTCCCTCGACACTGTCCCCATCAAACACTCCCAGGACAGGCACAGCACGGGGTTAGATACAGAGTAAAGCTCCCTCTACACTGTCCCCATCAAACACTCCCAGGACAGGTACAGCACGGGGTTAGATACAGAGTAAAGCTCCCTCTACACTGTCCCCATCAAACACTCCCAGGACAGGTACAGCACGGGGTTAGATACAGAGTAAAGCTCCCTCTACACTGACCCCATCAAACACTCCCAGGACAGTTACAGCACGGGGTTAGATACAGAGTAAAGCTCCCTCTACACTGTCCCCATCAAACACTCCCAGGACAGGTACAGCATGGGGTTAGATACAGAGTAAAGCTCCCTCGACACTGTCCCCATCAAACACTCCCAGGACAGGTACAGCACGGGGTTAGATACAGAGTAAAGCTCCCTCTACACTGTCCCCATCAAACACTCCCAGGACAGGTACAGCATGGGGTTAGATACAGAGTAAAGCTCCCTCGACACTGTCCCCATCAAACACTCCCAGGACAGGCACAGCACAGGGTTAGATACAGAGTAAAGCTCCCTCTACACTGTCCCCATCAAACACTCCCAGGACAGGTACAGCACGGGGTTAGATACAGAGTAAAGCTCCCTCTACACTGTCCCCATCAAACACTCCCAGGACAGGTACAGCACGGGGTTAGATACAGAGTAAAGCTCCCTCTACACTGTCCCCAGCAAACACTCCCAGGACAGGTACAACACGGGGTTAGATACAGAGTAAAGCTCCCTCTACACTGTCCCCATCAAACACTCCCAGGACAGGTACAGCACGGGGTTAGATACAGAGTAAAGCTCCCTCTACACTGTCCACATCAAACACTCCCAGGACAGGTACAGCACGGGGTTAGATACAGAGTAAATCTCCCTCGACACTGTGTCCCCATCAAACACTCCCAGGACAGGTACAGCACGGGGTTAGATACAGAGTAAATCTCCCTCTACACTGTACCCATCAAACACTCCCAGGACAGGTACAGCACGGTGTTAGATACAGAGTAAAGCTCCCTCTACACTGTCCCCATCAAACACTCCCAGGACAGGTACAGCACGGGGTTAGATACAGAGTAAAGCTCCCTCGACACTGTCCCCATCAAACACTCCCAGGACAGGTACAGCACGGGGTTAGATACGGAGTAAATCTCCCTCTTCACTATCCCCATCAGACACTCCCAGGACAGGTGCAGCACGGGGTTAGATACAGAGTAAATCTCCCTCTACACTGTACCCATCAAACGCTCACAGGACAGGTACAGCACGGGTTAGATACAGAATAAAGCTCCCTCTACACTGTCCGCATCAAACACTCCCAGGACAGGTACAGCACGGGGTTAGATACAGAGTAAAGCTCCCTCTCCACTGTCCCCATCAAACACTCCCAGGACAGGTACAGCACGGCGTTAGATACAGAGTAAATCTCCCTCGACACTGTCCCCATCAAACACTCTCAGAACAGGTACAGCACGGGGTTAGATACAGAGTAAAGCTCCCTCTACACTGTCCCCATCAAACACTCCCAGGGCAGGTACAGCACGGGGTTAGAGACAGAGTAAAGCTCCCTCTACACTGTCCCCATCAAACACTCCCAGGACAGGTACAGCACGGGGTTAGATACAGAGGAAAACTTCCTCTACACTGTCCCCATCAAACACTCCCACGACAGGTACAGCACGGGGTTAGATACAGAGTAAAGCTCCCTCTTCACTGTCCCCATCAAACACTCCCAGGACAGGTACAGCACAGGGTTAGATACAGAGTAAAGCTCCCTCTACACTGTCCCCATCAAACACTCCCAGGACAGGTACAGCACGGGGTTTGATACAGAGTAAAGCTTCCACTACACTGTCCCCATCAAACACTCCCAGGACAGGTACAGCACAGGGTTAGATACAGAGTAAAGCTCTCTCTACACTGTCCCCATCAAACACTCCCAGGACAGGTCCAGCACGGGGTTAGATCCAGAGTAAAGCTCCCTTTACACTGTCCCCTTCAAACACTCCCAGGACAGGTACAGCATGGGGTTAGATACAGAGTAAAGCTCCCTCTCCACTGTCCCCATCAAACACTCCCAGGACAGGTACAGCACGGGGTTAGATACAGAGTAAAGCTTCCACTACACTGTCCCCATCAAACACTCCCAGGACAGGTACAGCACAGGGTTAGATACAGAGTAAAGCTCTCTCTACACTGTCCCCATCAAACACTCCCAGGACAGGTCCAGCACGGGGTTAGATCCAGAGTAAAGCTCCCTCTACACTGTCCCCATCAAACACTCCCAGGACAGGTACAGCACGGGGTTAGATACAGAGTAAAGCTCCCTCTACACTGTCCCCATCAAACACTCCCAGGACAGGTCCAGCACGGGGTTAGATCCAGAGTAAAGCTCCCTCTACACTGTCCCCATCAAACACTCCCAGGACAGGTACAGCACGGGGTTAGATACAGAGTAAAGCTCCCTCTACACTGTCCCCATCAAACACTCCCAGGACAGGTCCAGCACGGGGTTAGATACAGAGTAAAGCTCCCTCTACACAGTCCCCATCAAACACTCCCAGGACAGATCCAGCACGTGGTTAGATACAGAGTAAAGCTCCCTCTACACTGTCCCCATCAAACACTCCCAGGACAGGTACAGCACGGGATTAGATACCGAGTAAAGCTCCCTATACACTGTCCCCATCAAACACTCCCAGGACAGATCCAGCACGTGGTTAGATACAGAGTAAAGCTCCCTCTACACTGTCCCCATCAAACACTCCCAGGACAGGTACAGCACGGGGTTAGATACAGAGTAAAGCTCCCTATACACTGTCCCCATCAAACACTCCCAGGACAGGTACAGCACTGGGTTAGATACAGAGTAAAACTCCCTCTACACTGTCCCCATCAAACACTCCCAGGACAGGTACAGCACGGGGTTGGATACAGAGTAAAGCTCCCTCTACACTGTCCCCATCAAACACTCCCAGGACAGGTACAGCACGGGGTTAGATACAGAGTAAAGCTCCCTCTACACTGTCCCCATCAAACACTCCCAGGACAGGTACAGCACGGGGTTAGATACAGAGTAAAGCTCCCTCTACACTGTCCCCATCAAACACTCCCAGGACAGGTACAGCACGGGGTTAGATACAGAGTAAAGCTCCCTCTACACTGTCCCCATCAAACACTCCCAGGACAGGTACAGCACGGGGTTAGATACAGAGTAAAGCTCCCTCTACACTGTCCCCATCAAACACTCCCAGGACAGGTACAGCACGGGGTTAGATACAGAGTAAATCTCCCTCTACACTGTCCCCATCAAACACTCCCAGGACAGGTACAGCACGGGGTTAGATACAGAGTAAAGCTCCCTATACACTGTCCCCATCAAACACTCCCAGGACAGGTACAGCACGGGGTTAGATACAGAGTAAAGCTCCCTCTACACTGTCCCATCAAACACTCCCAGGACAGGTACAGCACGGGGTTAGATACAGAGTAAAGCTCCCTCTACACTGTCCCCATCAAACACTCCCAGGACAGGTACAGCACGGGGTTAGATACAGAGTAAAGCTCCCTCTGCACTGTCCCCATCAAACACTCCCAGGACAGGTACAGCACAGGGTTCGATATAGAGTAAAGCTCCCTCTACACTGTCCCCCATCAAACACTCCCAGGACAGGTGCAGCACGGCGTTAGATACAGAGTAAAGCTCCCTCTACACTGTCCCCAGCAAACACTCCCAGGACAGGTACAACACGGGGTTAGATACAGAGTAAAGCTCGCTACACTGTCCCCATCAAACACTCCCAGGACAGGTACAGCACGGGGTTAGATACAGAGTAAAGCTCCCTCTACACTGTCCCATCAAACACTCCCAGGACAGATACAGCACGGGGTTAGATACAGAGTAAAGCTCCCTCTACACTGTCCCCATCAAACACTCCCAGGACAGGTACAGCACGTGGTTAGATTCAGAGTAAAGCTCCCTCTGCACTGTCCCCATCAAACACTCCCAGGACAGGTACAGCACGGGTTTAGATACAGAGTATAGCTCCCTCTACACTGTCCCCATCAAACACTCCCAGGGCAGGTACAGCACGGGGTTAGATACAGAGTAAAGCTCCCTCTACACTGTCCCCAGCAAACACTCCCAGGACAGGTACAACACGGGGTTACATACAGAGTAAAGCTCTCTACACTGTCCCCATCAAACACTCCCAGGACAGGTACAGCACGGGGTTAGATACAGAGTAAAGCTCCCTCTACACTGTCCCATCAAACACTCCCAGGACAGATACAGCACGGGGTTAGATACAGAGTAAAGCTCCCTCTACACTGTCCCCATCAAACACGCCCAGGACAGGTACAGCACGGGGTTAGATTCAGAGTAAAGCTCCGTCTGCACTGTCCCCATCAAACACTCCCAGGACAGGTACAGCACGGGGTTAGATACAGAGTATAGCTCCCTCTACACTGTCCCCATCAAACACTCCCAGGACAGGTACAGCACGGGGTTAGATACAGAGTAAAGCTCCCTCTAAACTGTCCCCATCAAACACTCCCAGGACAGGTACAGCACGGGGTTAGATACAGAGTAAAGCTCCCTCTGCACTGTCCCCATCAAACACTCCCAGGACAGGTACAGCACGGGGTTAGATACAGAGTAAAGCTCCCTCTACACTGTCCCCATCAAACACTCCCAGGACGGGTACAACACGGGGTTAGATACAGAGTAAAGCTCCCTCTGCACTGTCCCCATCAAACACTCCCAGGACAGATACAGCACGGGGTTAGATACAGAGTAAAGCTCCCTCGACACTGTCCCCATCAAACACTCCCAGGACAGGTACAGCACGGGGTTAGATACAGAGTAAAGCTCCCTCTATACTGTCCCCATCAAACACTCCCAGGACAGGTACAGCACGGGGTTAGATACAGAGTAAAGCTCCCTCTACACTGTCCCCATCAAACACTCCCAGGACAGGTACAGCACGGGGTTAGATACAGAGTAAAGCTCCCTCTACACTGTCCCCATCAAACACTCCCAGGACAGGTACAGCACGGGGTTAGATACAGAGTAAAGCTCCCTCTACACTGACCCCATCAAACACTCCCAGGACAGGTACAGCACGGGGTTAGATACAGAGTAAAGCTCCCTCTACACTGTCCCCATCAAACACTCCCAGGACAGGCACAGCACGGGGTTAGATACAGAGTAAAGCTCCCTCTACACTGTCCCCATCAAACACTCCCAGGACAGGTACAGCACGGGGTTAGATACAGAGTAAAGCTCCCTCTACACTGTCCCCATCAAACACTCCCAGGACAGGTACAGCACGGGGTTAGATACAGAGTAAAGCTCCCTCTACACTGTCCCCATCAAACACTCCCAGGACAGGTACAGCATGGGGTTAGATACAGAGTAAAGCTCCCTCGACACTGTCCCCATCAAACACTCCCAGGACAGGTACAGCACGGGGTTAGATACAGAGTAAAGCTCCCTATACACTGTCCCCATCAAACACTCCCAGGACAGGTACAGCACGGGGTTAGATACAGAGTAAAACTCCCTCTACACTGTCCCCATCAAACACTCCCAGGACAGGTACAGCACGGGGTTGGATACAGAGTAAAGCTCCCTCTACACTGTCCCCATCAAACACTCCCAGGACAGGTACAGCACGGGGTTAGATACAGAGTAAAGCTCCCTCTACACTGTCCCCATCAAACACTCCCAGGACAGGTACAGCACGGGGTTAGATACAGAGTAAAGCTCCCTCTACACTGTCCCCATCAAACACTCCCAGGACAGGTACAGCACGGGGTTAGATACAGAGTAAAGCTCCCTCTACACTGTCCCCATCAAACACTCCCAGGACAGGTACAGCACGGGGTTAGATACAGAGTAAAGCTCCCTCTACACTGTCCCCATCAAACACTCCCAGGACAGGTACAGCACGGGGTTAGATACAGAGTAAATCTCCCTCTACACTGTCCCCATCAAACACTCCCAGGACAGGTACAGCACGGGGTTAGATACAGAGTAAAGCTCCCTCTACACTGTCCCCAGCAAACACTCCTAGGACAGGTACAACACGGGGTTAGATACAGAGTAAAGCTCTCTACACTGTCCCCATCAAACACTCCCAGGACAGGTACAGCACGGGGTTAGATACAGAGTAAAGCTCCCTCTACACTGTCCCATCAAACACTCCCAGGACAGATACAGCACGGGGTTAGATACAGAGTAAAGCTCCCTCTACACTGTCCCCATCAAACACTCCCAGGACAGGTACAGCACGGGGTTAGATTCAGAGTAAAGCTCCCTCTGCACTGTCCCCATCAAACACTCCCAGGACAGGTACAGCACGGGGTTAGATACAGAGTATAGCTCCCTCTACACTGTCCCCATCAAACACTCCCAGGACAGGTACAGCACGGGGTTAGATACAGAGTAAAGCTCCCTCTACACTGTCCCCATCAAACACTCCCAGAACAGGTACAGCATGGGGTTAGGTGCAGAGTAAAGCTCCCTCTACACTGTCCCCATCAAACACTCCCAGGACTGGTACAGCACGGGGTTAGATACAGAGTAAAACTCCCTCTACACTGTCCCCCATCAAACACTCCCAGGACAGGTACAGCACGGGGTTAGATACAGAGTAAAGCTCCCTCTACACTGTCCCCATCAAACACTCCCAGGACAGGTACAGCACGGGGTTAGATACAGAGTAAAGCTCCCTCTAAACTGTCCCCATCAAACACTCCCTGGACAGGTACAGCACGGGGTTAGATACAGAGTAAAGCTCCCTCTGCACTGTCCCCATCAAACACTCCCAGGACAGGTACAGCACGGGGTTAGATACAGAGTAAAGCTCCCTCTACACTGTCCCCATCAAACACTCCCAGGACAGGTACAACACGGGGTTAGATACAGAGTAAAGCTCCCTCTGCACTGTCCCCATCAAACACTCCCAGGGCAGATACAGCACGGGGTTAGATACAGAGTAAAGCTCCCTCTACACTGTCCCCATCAAACACTCCCAGGACTGGTACAGCACGGGGTTAGATACAGAGTAAAACTCCCTCTACACTGTCCCCCATCAAACACTCCCAGGACAGGTACAGCACGGGGTTAGATACAGAGTAAAGCTCCCTCTACACTGTCCCCATCAAACACTCCCAGGACAGGTACAGCACGGGGTTAGATACAGAGTAAAGCTCCCTCTAAACTGTCCCCATCAAACACTCCCAGGACAGGTACAGCACGGGGTTAGATACAGAGTAAAGCTCCCTCTGCACTGTCCCCATCAAACAGTCCCAGGACAGGTGCAGCACGGGGTTAGATACAGAGTAAAGCTCCCTCTACACTGTCCCCAGCAAACACTCCCAGGACAGGTACAACACGGGGTTAGATACAGAGTAAAGCTCTCTACACTGTCCCCATCAAACACTCCCAGGACAGGTACAGCACGGGGTTAGATACAGAGTAAAGCTCCCTCTACACTGTCCCATCAAACACTCCCAGGACAGATACAGCACGGGGTTAGATACAGAGTAAAGCTCCCTCTACACTGTCCCCATCAAACACTCCCAGGACAGGTACAGCACGTGGTTAGATTCAGAGTAAAGCTCCCTCTGCACTGTCCCCATCAAACACTCCCAGGACAGGTACAGCACGGGTTTAGATACAGAGTATAGCTCCCTCTACACTGTCCCCATCAAACACTCCCAGGGCAGGTACAGCACGGGGTTAGATACAGAGTAAAGCTCCCTCTACACTGTCCCCAGCAAACACTCCCAGGACAGGTACAACACGGGGTTAGATACAGAGTAAAGCTCTCTACACTGTCCCCATCAAACACTCCCAGGACAGGTACAGCACGGGGTTAGATACAGAGTAAAGCTCCCTCTACACTGTCCCATCAAACACTCCCAGGACAGATACAGCACGGGGTTAGATACAGAGTAAAGCCCCCTCTACACTGTCCCCATCAAACACGCCCAGGACAGGTACAGCACGGGGTTAGATTCAGAGTAAAGCTCCCTCTGCACTGTCCCCATCAAACACTCCCAGGACAGGTACAGCACGGGGTTAGATACAGAGTATAGCTCCCTCTACACTGTCCCCATCAAACACTCCCAGGACAGGTACAGCACGGGGTTAGATACAGAGTAAAGCTCCCTCTAATCTGTCCCCATCAAACACTCCCAGGACAGGTACAGCACGGGGTTAGATACAGAGTAAAGCTCCCTCTGCACTGTCCCCATCAAACACTCCCAGGACAGGTACAGCACGGGGTTAGATACAGAGTAAAGCTCCCTCTACACTGTCCCCATCAAACACTCCCAGGACAGGTACAACACGGGGTTAGATACAGAGTAAAGCTCCCTCTGCACTGTCCCCATCAAACACTCCCAGGACAGATACAGCACGGGGTTAGATACAGAGTAAAGCTCCCTCGACACTGTCCCCATCAAACACTCCCAGGACAGGTACAGCACGGGGTTAGATACAGAGTAAAGCTCCCTCTATACTGTCCCCATCAAACACTCCCAGGACAGGTACAGCACGGGGTTAGATACAGAGTAAAGCTCCCTCTACACTGTCCCCATCAAACACTCCCAGGACAGGTACAGCACGGGGTTAGATACAGAGTAAAGCTCCCTCTACACTGTCCCCATCAAACACTCCCAGGACAGGTACAGCACGGGGTTAGATACAGAGTAAAGCTCCCTCTACACTGACCCCATCAAACACTCCCAGGACAGGTACAGCACGGGGTTAGATACAGAGTAAAGCCCTCTCTACACTGTCCCCATCAAACACTCCCAGGACAGGTACAGCATGGGGTTAGATACAGAGTAAAGCTCCCTCGACACTGTCCCCATCAAACACTCCCAGGACAGGCACAGCACGGGGTTAGATACAGAGTAAAGCTCCCTCTACACTGTCCCCATCAAACACTCCCAGGACAGGTACAGCATGGGGTTAGATACAGAGTAAAGCTCCCTCGACACTGTCCCCATCAAACACTCCCAGGACAGGTACAGCACGGGGTTAGATACAGAGTAAAGCTCCCTATACACTGTCCCCATCAAACACTCCCAGGACAGGTACAGCACGGGGTTAGATACAGAGTAAAACTCCCTCTACACTGTCCCCATCAAACACTCCCAGGACAGGTACAGCACGGGGTTGGATACAGAGTAAAGCTCCCTCTACACTGTCCCCATCAAACACTCCCAGGACAGGTACAGCACGGGGTTAGATACAGAGTAAAGCTCCCTCTACACTGTCCCCATCAAACACTCCCAGGACAGGTACAGCACGGGGTTAGATACAGAGTAAAGCTCCCTCTACACTGTCCCCATCAAACACTCCCAGGACAGGTACAGCACGGGGTTAGATACAGAGTAAAGCTCCCTCTACACTGTCCCCATCAAACACTCCCAGGACAGGTACAGCACGGGGTTAGATACAGAGTAAAGCTCCCTCTACACTGTCCCCATCAAACACTCCCAGGACAGGTACAGCACGGGGTTAGATACAGAGTAAATCTCCCTCTACACTGTCCCCATCAAACACTCCCAGGACAGGTACAGCACGGGGTTAGATACAGAGTATAGCTCCCTCTACACTGTCCCCATCAAACACTCCCAGGACAGGTACAGCACGGGGTTAGATACAGAGTAAAGCTCCCTCTACACTGTCCCCAGCAAACACTCCCAGGACAGGTACAACACGGGGTTAGATACAGAGTAAAGCTCTCTACACTGTCCCCATCAAACACTCCCAGGACAGGTACAGCACGGGGTTAGATACAGAGTAAAGCTCCCTCTACACTGTCCCATCAAACACTCCCAGGACAGATACAGCACGGGGTTAGATACAGAGTAAAGCTCCCTCTACACTGTCCCCATCAAACACTCCCAGGACAGGTACAGCACGGGGTTAGATTCAGAGTAAAGCTCCCTCTGCACTGTCCCCATCAAACACTCCCAGGACAGGTACAGCACGGGGTTAGATACAGAGTATAGCTCCCTCTACACTGTCCCCATCAAACACTCCCAGGACAGGTACAGCACGGGGTTAGATACAGAGTAAAGCTCCCTCTACACTGTCCCCATCAAACACTCCCAGAACAGGTACAGCATGGGGTTAGGTGCAGAGTAAAGCTCCCTCTACACTGTCCCCATCAAACACTCCCAGGACTGGTACAGCACGGGGTTAGATACAGAGTAAAACTCCCTCTACACTGTCCCCCATCAAACACTCCCAGGACAGGTACAGCACGGGGTTAGATACAGAGTAAAGCTCCCTCTACACTGTCCCCATCAAACACTCCCAGGACAGGTACAACACGGGGTTAGATACAGAGTAAAGCTCCCTCTGCACTGTCCCCATCAAACACTCCCAGGACAGATACAGCACGGGGTTAGATACAGAGTAAAGCTCCCTCTACACTGTCCCCATCAAACACTCCCAGGACTGGTACAGCACGGGGTTAGATACAGAGTAAAACTCCCTCTACACTGTCCCCCATCAAACACTCCCAGGACAGGTACAGCACGGGGTTAGATACAGAGTAAAGCTCCCTCTACACTGTCCCCATCAAACACTCCCAGGACAGGTACAGCACGGGGTTAGATACAGAGTAAAGCTCCCTCTAAACTGTCCCCATCAAACACTCCCAGGACAGGTACAGCACGGGGTTAGATACAGAGTAAAGCTCCCTCTGCACTGTCCCCATCAAACACTCCCAGGACAGGTACAGCACGGGGTTAGATACAGAGTAAAGCTCCCTCTACACTGTCCCCATCAAACACTCCCAGGACAGGTACAACACGGGGTTAGATACAGAGTAAAGCTCCCTCTGCACTGTCCCCATCAAACACTCCCAGGACAGATACAGCACGGGGTTAGATACAGAGTAAAGCTCCCTCTGCACTGTCCCCATCAAACACTCCCAGGACAGGTACAGCACGGGGTTAGATACAGAGTAAAGCTCCCTCTATACTGTCCCCATCAAACACTCCCAGGACAGGTACAGCACGGGGTTAGATACAGAGTAAAGCTCCCTCTATACTGTCCCCATCAAACACTCCCAGGACAGGTACAGCACGGGGTTAGATACAGAGTAAAGCTCCCTCTACACTGTCCCCATCAAACACTGCCAGGACAGGTACAGCACGGGGTTAGATACAGAGTAAAGCTCCCTCTACACTGTCCCCATCAAACACTCCCAGGACAGGTACAGCACTGGGTTAGATACAGAGTAAAGCTCCCTCTACACTGACCCCATCAAACACTCCCAGGACAGGTACAGCACGGGGTTAGATACAGAGTAAAGCTCCCTCTACACTGTCCCCATCAAACACTCCCAGGACAGGTACAGCATGGGGTTAGATACAGAGTAAAGCTCCCTCTACACTGTCCCCATCAAACACTCCCAGGACAGGTACAGCACGGGGTTAGATACAGAGTAAAGCTCCCTCTACACTGTCCCCATCAAAGACTCCCAGGACAGGTACAGCACGGGGTTAGATACAGAGTAAAGCTCCCTCTACACTGTCCCCATCAAACACTCCCAGGACAGGGACAGCACGGGGTTAGATACAGAGTAAAGCTCCCTCTACACTGTCCCCATCAAACACTCCCAGGACAGGTACAGCACGGGGTTAGATACAGAGTAAAGCTCCGTCTACACTGTCCCCATCAAACACTCCCAGGACAGGTACAGCACAGGGTTAGATACAGAGTAAAGCTCCCTCTACACTGTCCCCATCAAACACACCCAGGACAGGTACAGCACGGTGTTAGATACAGAGTAAAGCTCCCTCGACACTGTCCCCATCAAACACTCCCAGGACAGGTGCAGCACGGGGTTAGATACAGAGTAAAGCTCCCTCCACACTGTCCCCATCAAACACTCCCAGGACAGGTACTGCACGGTGTTAGATACAGAGTAAAGCTCCCTCGACACTGTCCCCTCAAACACTCCCAGGACAGGTACAGCACGGTGTTAGATACAGAGTAAAGCTCCGTCTACACTGTCCCCATCAAACACTCCCAGGACAGGTGCAGCACGGGGTTGGGTACAGAGTAAATCTCCCACTACACAGTCCCCATCAAACACTCCCAGGACAGGTACAGCACGGGGTTAGATGCAGAGTAAATCTCCCTCTACACTGTACCCATCAAACACTCCCAGGACAGGTACAGCACGGGGTTAGATACAGAGTAAAGCTCCCTCGACACTGTCCCCATCAAACACTCCCAGGACAGGTACAGCACGGGGTTAGATACGGAGTAAATCTCCCTCTTCACTGTCCCCATCAGACACTCCCAGGACAGGTGCAGCACGGGGTTAGATACAGAGTAAATCTCCCTCTACACTGTACCCATCAAACGCTCACAGGACAGGTACAGCACGGGTTAGATACAGAGTAAAGCTCCCTCTACACTGTCCGCATCAAACACTCCCAGGACAGGTACAGCACGGGGTTAGATACAGAGTCAAGCTCCCTCTACACTGACCCCATCAAACACTCCCAGGACAGGTACAGCACGGGGTTAGATACAGAGTAAAGCTCCCTCTACACTGTCCCCATCAAACACTCCCAGGACAGGTACAGCATGGGGTTAGATACAGAGTAAAGCTCCCTCTACACTGTCCCCATCAAACACTCCCAGGACAGGTACAGCACGGGGTTAGATACAGAGTAAAGCTCCCTCGACACTGTCCCCTCAAACACTCCCAGGACAGGTACAGCACGGTGTTAGATACAGAGTAAAGCTCCGTCTACACTGTCCCCATCAAACACTCCCAGGACAGGTGCAGCACGGGGTTAGATACAGAGTAAAGCTCCCTCTACACTGTCCCCATCAAACACTCCCAGGACAGGTACAGCACGGGGTTAGATACAGAGTAAATCTCCCTCGACACTGTGTCCCCATCAAACACTCCCAGGACAGGTACAGCACGGGGTTAGATACAGAGTAAATCTCCCTCTACACTGTACCCATCAAACACTCCCAGGACAGGTACAGCACGGTGTTAGATACAGAGTAAAGCTCCCTCAACACTGTCCCCATCAAACACTACCAGGACAGGTACAGCACGGGGTTAGATACAGAGTAAATCACCCTCTACACTGTCACCATCAAACACTCCCAGGACAGGTGCAGCACGGGGTTAGATACAGAGTAAAGCTCCCTCGACACTGTCCCCATCAAACACTCCCAGGACAGGTACAGCACGGGGTTAGATACGGAGTAAATCTCCCTCTTCACTGTCCCCATCAGACACTCCCAGGACAGGTGCAGCACGGGGTTAGATACAGAGTAAATCTCCCTCTACACTGTACCCATCAAACGCTCACAGGACAGGTACAGCACGGGTTAGATACAGAGTAAAGCTCCCTCTACACTGTCCGCATCAAACACTCCCAGGACAGGTACAGCACGGGGTTAGATACAGAGTCAAGCTCCCTCTACACTGACCCCATCAAACACTCCCAGGACAGGTACAGCACGGGGTTAGATACAGAGTAAAGCTCCCTCTACACTGTCCCCATCAAACACTCCCAGGACAGGTGCAGCATGGGGTTAGATACAGAGTAAAGCTCCCTCTACACTGTCCCCATCAAACACTCCCAGGACAGGTACAGCACGGGGTTAGATAAAGAGTAAAGCTCCCTCTACACTGTCCCCATCAAAGACTCCCAGGACAGGTACAGCACGGGGTTAGATACAGAGTAAAGCTCCCTCTACACTGTCCCCATCAAACACTCCCAGGACAGGGACAGCACGGGGTTAGATACAGAGTAAAGCTCCCTCTACACTGTCCCCATAAAACACTCCCAGGACAGGTACAGCACGGGGTTAGATACAGAGTAAAGCTCCGTCTACACTGTCCCCATCAAACACTCCCAGGACAGGTACAGCACAGGGTTAGATACAGAGTAAAGCTCCCTCTACACTGTCCCCATCAAACACACCCAGGACAGGTACAGCACGGTGTTAGATACAGAGTAAAGCTCCCTCGACACTGTCCCCATCAAACACTCCCAGGACAGGTGCAGCACGGGGTTAGATACAGAGTAAAGCTCCCTCCACACTGTCCCCATCAAACACTCCCAGGACAGGTACTGCACGGTGTTAGATACAGAGTAAAGCTCCCTCGACACTGTCCCCTCAAACACTCCCAGGACAGGTACAGCACGGTGTTAGATACAGAGTAAAGCTCCGTCTACACTGTCCCCATCAAACACTCCCAGGACAGGTACAGCACGGGGTTAGATACAGAGTAAAGCTCCCTCTCCACTGTCCCCATCAAACACTCCCAGGACAGGTGCAGCACGGGGTTGGGTACAGAGTATATCTCCCACTACACAGTCCCCATCAAACACTCCCAGGACAGGTACAGCACGGGGTTAGATACAGAGTAAAGCTCCCTCGACACTGTCCCCTCAAACACTCCCAGGACAGGTACAGCACGGGGTTAGATACAGAGTAAAGCTCCGTCTACACTGTCCCCATCAAACACTCCCAGGACAGGTGCAGCACGGGGTTAGATACAGAGTAACGCTCCCTCTACACTGTCCCCATCAAACACTCCCAGGACAGGTACAGCACGGGGTTAGATACAGAGTAAAGCTCCCTCTACACTGTCCCCATCAAACACTCCCAGGACAGACACAGCACGGGGTTAGATACAGAGTAAAGCTCCCTCTACACTGTCCCCATCAAACACTCCCAGGACAGGTACAGCACGGGGTTAGATACAGAGTAAAGCTCCCTCTAGACTGTCCCCATCAAACACTCCCAGGACAGGTACACCATGGGGTTAGATACAGAGTAAAGCTCCCTCGACACTGTCCCCATCAAACACTCCCAGGACAGGTACAGCACGGGGTTAGATACAGAATAAAGCTCCCTCTACACTGTCCCCATCAAACACTCCCAGGACAGGTACAGCACGGGGTGAGATACAGAGTAAAGCTCCCTCTACACTCTCCCCATCAAACACTCGCAGGACAGGTACAGCACGGGGTTAGATACAGAGTAAAGCTCCCTCTACACTGTCCCCATCAAACACTCCCAGGACAGGTACAGCACGGGGTTAGATACAGAGTAAAACTCCCTCTACACTGTCCCCATCAAACACTCCCAGGACAGGTACAGCACGGGGTTAGATACAGAGTAAAGCTCCCTCTACACTGTCCCCATCAAACACTCTCAGGACAGGTACAGCACGGGGTTAGATACAGAGTAAAGCTCCCTCTACACTGTCCCCATCAAACACTCTCAGGACAGGTACAGCACGGGGTTAGATACAGAGTAAAGCTCCCTCTACACTGTCCCCATCAAACACTCTCAGGACAGATACAGCACGGGGTTAGATACAGAGTAAAGCTCCCTCGACACCGTCCCCATCAAACACTCCCAGGACAGGTACAGCACGGGGTTAGATACAGAGTAAAGCTCCCTCTACACTGTCCCCATCAAACACTCCCAGGACAGGTACAGCACGGGGTTAGATACAGAGTAAAGCTCCCTCTACACTGTCCCCATCAACCACTCCCAGGACAGGTACAGCGGTTGTCGATTTCCGTGCGGGTGGCGTCTCCACGCATCCCTCCTGTTTTTTTTTTGTGTTGCCCTCTCTGCAGCCCTGCCAAACTTCGACGCATTCGGACCACCCTCACCCACCTCAGCTGGCGATGACTTCTCAGACTTCGACGCACTGAGGGCCCCTCCTCTTGTGTCAGAGGGCGGAGCAGGTACTTCCCGTGGGGTGGGGGGTGGGGGGGGCGCCGCGCGGCGATATCGTTTTATGGAACTGAGGCGGAGGCTGAATGGGCCTCCTCCTGTTCCTGTGTCACAGGCTCGAGCAGGGGGCTGAATGGGCCTCCTCCTGTTCCTGTGTCACAGGCTCGAGGGGCTGAATGGGCCTCCTCCTGTTCCTGTGTCACAGGCTCGAGGGGCTGAATGGGCCTCCTCCTGTTCCTGTGTCACAGGCTCGAGCAGGGGGGCTGAATGGGCCTCCTCCTGTTCCTGTGTAACAGGCTCAAGGAGGGGGCTGAATGGACCTCCTCCTGTTCCTGTGTAACAGGCTCGAGGAGGGAGCGGAATGGGCCTCCTCCTGTTCCTGTGTAACAGGCTCGAGCAGGAGGATGAATGGGCATCCTCCTGTTCCTGTGTCGCTGGCTCGAGCAGGGGGCTGAATGGGCCGCCTCCTGTTCCTGTGTAACAGGCTCGAGCAGGGGGCTGAATGGGCCTCCTCCTGTTCCTGTGTAACAGGCTCGAGGGGCTGAATGGACCTCCTCCTGTTCCTGTGTCACAGGCTCGAGGGGCTGAATGGACCTCCTCCTGTTCCTGTGTCACAGGTTCGAGGGGCTGAATGGACCTCCTCCTGTTCCTATGTAACAGGCTCGAGGAGGGGGCTGAATGGGCCTCCTCCTGTTCCTGTGTAACAGGCTCGAGGAGGAGGCTGAATTAGCCTCCTCCTGTTCCTGTGTAACAGGCTCGATGGGCTGAATGGGACTCCTCCTGTTCCTGTGTAACAGGCTCGAGGGGCTGAATGGGCCTCCTCCTGTTCCTGTGTAACAGTCTCGAGGGGCTGAATGGGCCTCCTCCTGTTCCAGTGTAACAGGCTCGAGCAGGGGGCTGAATGGGCCTCCACCTGTTCCTGTGTAACCGTCTCGAGCAGGGGGCTGAATGGGCCTCCTCCTGTTCCTGTGTAGCAGGCTCGAGGGGCTGAATGGGCCTCCTCCTGTTCCTGTGTAACAGGCTCGAGCAGGGGGCTGAATGGGCCTCCTCCTGTTCCTGTGTTACAGGCTCGAGGTGTTGAATGGACCTCCTCCTGTTCCTGTGTAACAGGCTCGAGGGGCTGAATGGGCCTCCTGTTCCTGTGTCACAAGCTCGAGGAGGGGGCTGAATGGGCCTCCTCCTGTTCCTGTGTAACAGGCTCCAGGGGCTGAATGGGCCTCCTCCTGTTCCTGTGTAACAGTCTCGGCAAGGGGGGCTGAATGGGCCTCCTCCTGTTCCTGTGTAACAGGCTCGAGGAGGGGGCTGAATGGGCCTCCTCCTGTTCCTGTGTAACAGGCTCGAGCAGGGGGCTGAATGGGCCTCCTCCTGTTCCTGTGTAACAGGCTCGAGCAGGGGGCTGAATGGGCCTCCTCCTGTTCCTGTGTAACAGGCTCGAGGGGCTGAATGGGCCTCCTCCTGTTCCTGTGTAACAGGCTCGAGGAGGGGGCTGAATGGGCCTCCTCCTGTTCCTGTGTAACAGGCTCGAGCAGGGGGCTGAATGGGCCTCCTCCTGTTCCTGTGTAACAGGCTCGAGGAGGGGGCTGAATGGGCCTCCTCCTGTTCCTGTGTAACAGGCTCGAGGGGCTGAATGGGCCTCCTCCTGTTCCTGTGTAACAGGCTCGAGGGGCTGAATGGGCCTCCTCCTGTTCCTGTGTAACAGGCTCGAGGGGCTGAATGGGCCTCCTCCTGTTCCTGTGTAACAGGCTCGAGGAGGGGGCTGAATGGGCCTCCTCCTGTTCCTGTGTAACAGGCTCGAGCTGGGGGCCGAATGGGCCTCCTCCTGTTCCTGTGTAACAGGCTCGAGGAGGGGGCTGAATGGGCCTCCTCCTGTTCCTGTGTAACAGGCTCGAGCTGGGGGCCGAATGGGCCTCCTCCTGTTCCTGTGTAACAGGCTCGAGCTGGGGGCCGAATGGGCCTCCTCCTGTTCCTGTGTAACAGGCTCGAGCAGGGGGCTGAATGGGCCTCCTCCTGTTCCTGTGTAACAGGCTCGAGCAGGGGGCTGAATTGGCCTTGTCCCGTTCCTGTGTAACAGGCTCGAGCAGGGGGCTGAATGGGCCTCCTCCTGTTCCTGTGTAACAGGCTCGAGCAGGGGGCTGAATGGGCCTCCTCCTGTTCCTGTGTAACAGGCTCGAGCTGGGGGCCGAATGGGCCTCCTCCTGTTCCTGTGTAACAGGCTCGAGCAGGGGGCTGAATGGGCCTCCTCCTGTTCCTGTGTAACAGGCTCGAGCTGGGGGCCGAATGGACCTCCTCCTGTTCCTGTGTAACAGGGGAGGGGCTGAATGCTTGTCTTCTGCTCACCCCGTTAATGCCGCTCCTCCTTTCTCCACAGGCGAGCCAGACCTGTTGGCGGGCGAGGTGCCCCTCCTGCGACACGAGGGAAACACGACCCCCGACCTCTTCGACCTGTCGCCCATGGGCGGGGCCCTCCTCCCCGAGACCCCCGGCTGCAAGCTGACGCCCCCGGCTCGCAAAACGCCCGAGTCCTTCCTGGGTCCCAACGCGGCCCTCGTCGACCTGGACGCCCTCGTCTCCAAGAGCGCCAAGGCGTCCAACCCGTTCCTCGCGGCAGGTAGGCGCGCGCCAGTGTCCTGTCCCGGGCTGGGGCGCGTGGCGGCCTTTACCTGACCCCGCCGGGGGGGGGGGGGGGGGGGGGGGGGGGGGGCTTCTCTCGGCTGCGCCCTCGCACGGGGAGCAATGCCACAGAGCGGCGAGCGAGCGGGGTGCAATCATGTCCAAATTGGCGTCGGTCCCAGCAGGGGGATTCTGGGAGCAGGGGGATTCTGGGAGCAGGGGGATTCTGGGAGCAGGGAATGGGAGGGTCTGCTTCGTTGCGGGGGGGGGGGGGGGGGGGAGAGACAGTCGGCCATCTTGGTTACCCAGGCGACGATGGAGGCTGATTTGAGGGTGGGCGAAGGAGAAGGGGAGGCTTTGGGGAGGGTGCGGAGGAGTTTGGGCAAGAAATGTTCCTTAACCGTTCACTAACTCCAATCTCTTTGTCTGTCTTTCCCCCCCCCCCCCCCCCCCCCCTCACCCCCCCCCCCCCAAACCCCCCAAACAGGAGGACCAACCTCAGCCGCAGCGACCAACCCCTTTGGGGGGCCTTCGCCCAATCAGAGCATGTCCCTCAACCAGCTTCGCGCAAGCCCCGTCATGCTCACCGGGGCTCCCCGCTCCCTCTCGCCCCTGCCGCCCCCTGCCGCCCCCTCCCCCCCGGGTGTGGCGGGGGTCAGCGCCGGCCCCCTCCTCCCGTTGCCCGCAGGGCCCCTCCTGGTGCCCGTCACGGCAGCAGGGCCTGCCCCTCACTCTGCCGGCGGGACAAACCCTTTCCTGCTATAGCGGGAGGTGACGCAGCCATCGCGGGTCGCTTTGCGGGGGGGGGGGGGGGTGCCTGAGAACCCCCACGATCGGGGTTGGGGGGGGGGGCCTGAGAACCCCCTCGATCGGGGGTGGGGGGGGGGGGGAACCGCCCGAGTTTCCGTCGCCCTCCTGGAGTCACTCTGGGGCGATCCTCTCTCCCGCCGCCCGTGCCGCACTCCTCGTGGGGGGGGGGGGGGTCGGCAGAGATGTGGGGGTTCAGGGCGGGAGCGGTCCGTCTTAATGTCGCTGGACCCCCCCCCCCCCCCCCCCCCCCCAAGGGGAAAGGGGCCGTTTGCTCCGCAGAGCGCTGTCCTGCTCCCTCCCTCCTCCCTCCCTCCGCACACAACCACCATCTCCAACAACCCTGGACGCCTTCGGGCGGTGTGGCGACCACGAGGGCGACCGCCTCCCCGCCGGGGGGAACAGGATGCACCGACGCATTAATCCAACCCCCCCCCCCCCCCCAACTCTGCCTAAAAGAAAAAAAACATCGTCGCCTGGCCCGTCCCCTCCTCGACTCCTGCTCTTCACCCCAAACCCCCTCTGAATGTCCGCGGGGGGAAAAGGACCACTTGATGCTGGCGAACCCTCTTCTGCGCAACCTCAACCGATTGGGGGGAGGGGAGAGGGAGCTGTTGCCTCGCTCTTGTCTTTTTCAAAGAAACAAAATGAATGTACATTTTTGAGAAATTTTATTTTGCCGAATCTCTATATAATATATGTGTCTGTGTGTGTGGGTGTGTATATATTATATATATTATATATATATGTGTCTGGGGGGAAATGGAAAAAAATTCGCTTCTCTTTCTCCCTCTCTCTACCTGACCGTGTGTTCCGCAGCGGGGGTGGGGGGGGGGGGGGGGGGGGGGGGGGCGGTGTGGGGGTGAATTGGCACCTTCAAAAACCGGGCGGGGGTTTTGTGTGAGGACTGGGTCGGAGGGGGGTCACACTTAGGGGGGGGGGTGGGTACGGGCGGCGGCGATCGACGGAGCCGGAGAAATGTGGGGGCTCGTCGAGGGACGGCGGTGATCGAGAGGGGGGGGGTGGAAAGAGAGCGCCGCCCCCCCCGCCACCCGCCCTCGGGGGAGTTGTGGCGCGCGCGCTCCCCCCTCCCTCGGGGAGCGACAGAATGCGCCCCTTAACGTTGTTCTTCCGATTTGACCAAACTGTGAGCGTTCCGATGTCGGGCGAGTGCGTTTGGCCGCAAAAAAAGGACAAATAAAAAGTTCCGTGGACTCTGCCAGTGTGTGTCGTTACGGGTCAGGGTTTCGAGGACCCCAAAGTGTACCATGGGACTTCACCTGGACCACAACTGTGGTCATGGGGAGCAGTCGGGCCGACTTTAGATCTCTGTTGCGTCGCACCTATAAACTACGTTTAAAACCAAACAATGTTTATTTGGAAATCCAGTTAACATTTTATATAAACACAGTAAACATCTTAACAACTATCAACACCAACGAACCCAACAGATACAATATTCGATAAGTAATTCGTCATAACTTTCCTGACAACAGCCAAAAGACCCTATTTACAGAACGAACAAAGAAATGTACAGCACAGGAACAGGCCCTTCGGCCCTCCAAGCCCGTGCTGCCCGACTACAATCTTCTACACTTCCTGGGCCCGTATCCCTCTATTCCCATCCTATTCATGTATTTGTCTAGATGCCCCTTAAACGTCACTATCGTCCCTGCTTCCACCACCTCCTCCGGTAACGAGTTCCAGGCACCCACTACCCTCTGTGTAAAAAAAACTTGCCTCGTACATCTCCTCTAAACCTTGCCCCTCGCACCTTAAACCTCTGCCCCCTAGTAATTGACCCCTCTACCCTGGGGAAAAGCCTCTGACTATCCACTCTGTCTATGCCCCTCAGAATTTTGTAGACCTCTCATCAGGTCGCCCCTCAACCTCCTTCGTTCCAGTGAGAACAAACCGAGTTTATTCAACCGCTCCTCATAGCTAATGCCCTCCATACCAGGCAACATCCTGGTAAATCTCTTCTGCACCCTCTTTAAAGCCTCCACATCCTTCTGGTAGTGTGGCGACCAGAATTGAACACTATACTCCAAGTGTGGCCTAACTAAGGTTCTATACAGCTGCAACATGACTTGCCAATTCTTATACTCAATGCCCCGGCCAATGAAGGCAAGCATGCCGTGTGCCTTCTTGACTACCTTCTCCACCTGTGTCGCCCCTTTCTGACCTGTGGACCTGTACACCTAGATATCTCTGACTGTCAATACTCTTGAGGGTTCTACCACTCACTGTATATTCCCTACCTGCATTAGACCTTCCAAAATGCATTACCTCACATTTGTCTGGATTAAACTCCATCTGCCGAAGACAGCAGGTTTAAATCCTCTGCAGAAACAGGTATCACTTCGAAATCCTCCAGTGATCTGGAGACAGTCTTAAGTTTGCAGAGAGAGATCTTTTTACAGCTGCTTGCTTTGCCTGCGGCTAGCCAGCTCAAGATCGGAACGTGAGAGGCAGCCAGCCCAGCTCCACCCACACTGACATCACTGCAGCCATTTGATAAACACCCAGTTCTTAAAGGTACTCTCACATGACACCTCCCCCCAAGAAAAAAAAACCCACCAACTTCAAGATGGTTTCCTTTTTCACTCTCCTTTAAGAAATATTGGTAGTGAATGTTTTATTTTAACACGCAAACATTTCTAATAACGTAGCCCATTTTAGTTTGTCTTCCTCCAACTGGAATCCTTCTCGAATGACGGTCTCTTTGGACAAGGGGGTTTGAGCAGAATTTCTCTGCGCCTCGGCCTTTCTCCATAAAGTCAGATACTTTAGTTCAATCTGATCACAGAGCCTCTTGCGCTTCTCCCACACAGGAGCAGTGGTTATCACAGCTTTCAGGCCCTCAAATGCCTGTTGACACTCCGCTGTCCACTTAAATGTGCTACGCTTCTTTACGCAATGACTTGGATGAGGGAGTTGAAGGGTGGGTCAGTAAATTTGCAGACAATACGAAGATTGGTGGAGTTGTGGATAGTGAGGAGGGCTGTTGTCGGCTGCACAGAGACATAGATAGGATGCAGAGCTGGGCTGAGAAGTGGCAGATGGAGTTTAACCCTGAAAAGTGTGAGGTTGTCCATTTTGGAAGGACAGATGTGAATGCGGAATACAGGGTTAACGGTAGAGTTCTTGGCAATGTGGAGGAGCAGAGAGATCTTGGGGTCTACGTTCATACATCTTTGAAAGTTGCCACTCAAGTGGATAGAGCTGTGAAGAAGGCCTATGGTGTGCTCGCGTTCATTAACAGAGGGATTGAATTTAAGAGCCGTGAGGTGATGATGCAGCTGTACAAAACTTTGGTAAGGCCACATTTGGAGTACTGTGTACAGTTCTAGTCGCCTCATTTTAGGAAGGATGTGGAAGCTCTGGAAAAGGTGCAAAGGAGATTTACCAGGATGTTGCCTGGAATGGAGAGTAGATCTTACGAGGAAAGGTTGAGGGTGCTAGGCCTTTTCTCATTAGAACGGAGAAGGATGAGGGGCGACTTGATAGAGGTTTATAAGATGATCAGGGGAATAGATCGAGTAGACAGTCAGAGACTTTTTCCCCGGGTGCAACAAACCATTACAAGGGGACATAAATTTAAGGTGAATGGTGGAAGATATAGGGGGGATATCAGAGGTAGGTTCTTTACCCAGAGAGCAGTGGGGGCATGGAATGCACTGCCTGTGGAAGTAGTTGAGTCGGAAACATTAGGGACCTTCAAGCAGCTGTTGGATAGGTACATGGATTACGGGAAAATGATATAGTGTAGATTAATTTGTTCTTAAGGGCAGCACGGTAGCATTGTGGATAGCACAATTGCTTCACAGCTCCAGGGTCCCAGGTTCGATTCCGGCTTGGGTCACTGTCTGTGCGGAGTCTGCATGTCCTCCCCGTGTCTGCGTGGGTTTCTTCCGGGTGCTCCGGTTTCCTCCCACAGTCCAAGGATGTGCAGGTTAGGTGGATTGGCCATGATAAATTGCACTTGGTGTCCAAAATTGCCCTTGGTGTTGGGTGGAGGTGTTGACCTTGGGTAGGGCGTTCTTTCCAGGAGCCGGTGCAGACTCAATGGGCCGAATGGCCTCCTTCTGCACTGTAAATTCTATGATTAATCTAGGACAAAGGTTCTGCACAACATTGTGGGCCGAAGGGCCTGTTCTGTGCTGTATTTTTCTATGTTCTATGTAAGTCCGTCAGTGGAGCGACCACACTGCTACGGTCTGGCACAAATTTCCGGTCGAGTCCACTCGTGCCAGGAAATGGGCATTATTTCCCTTCGTGTCTTTTCCGCCTTTGCCTCTTGAGCTGCGAGCCACACGGGCGATTCGGCCAAATGTTTACCCTCTTCCCGAGGCCCTATCGTTGATTGTTTTTCTCAATCTACCCACTTCTATCAAGAAAAAAACAGAATAACGTAGAGAGGCACAGTGGTTGGCATTGTGTTACGGGCCAGGGTTTAGAGAGCCCCAAAGTGCGTCATGGAGTTCACGTGACCCACAACTTTTACTAGATTGTGGTATGGGGAGCACACGGCCCACTCTGCAGGTGTGATGCAACAGAGCTAAAGTATGTTTAAATTAAAATGATTATTTATATAACCAATTAACACTTTACAAATCTACAGTGAACACCTCAACAACTTTCAACGCCAATAAATAATACAGAACTCTACAAGTAACCCATAATCTTTCCTTGCAACATCCATTAGACAAAAAAAGCCTTTTTACAGAGATCAGATTCAAATTCTCTACTGAGAGCAGTTATCGCTTTGAAATCCTCAAATGATCTGGAGACGGTCTTTAGATTGCAGAGAGAGAGATCCTCGTACAGCTGCTTGCTCTGCCTGCGGCTGAAGACGAAACTAAGACACACGCCAGCTTTTGTTCCAAGCGAAAGTAAAAGCGGACCGACAGCCCAGCTCGACCCAGTCCCTGACATCAGGGCAGCACGGTAGCATTGTGGATAGCACAATTGCTTCACAGCTCCAGGGTCCCAGGTTCGATTCCCGGCTTGGGGCACTGTCTGTGCGGAGGCTGCACATCCTCCCCGTGTGTGTGCGTGGGTTTCCTCCGGGTGCTCCGGTTTCCTCCCACAGTCCAAAGATGTGCAGGTTAGGAGGATTGGCCGTGTTAAATTGTCTCTTAGTGTCCAAAGATGTGCGGGTTAGGTGGATTGGCCTGTTAAATTGTCTCTTAGTGTCCAAAGATGTACAGGTTAGGTGGATTGGCCGTGTTAAATTGTCCCTTAGTGTCCAAAGATGTGCAGGTTAGGTGGATTAGCCGTGTTAAATTGTCCCTTAGTGTCCAAAGATGTGCGGGTTAGGTGGATTGGCCGTGTTAAATTGTCCCACAGTGTCCAAAGATGTACAGGTTAGGTGGATTGGCCGTGTTAAATTGTCCCTTAGTGTCCAAAGATGTGCAGGTTAGGTGGATTGGCCGTGATAAATTGTCCCTTAGTGTCCAAAGATGTACAGGTGAGGTGGATTGGCCGTGTTAAATTGTCCCACAGTGTCCAAAGATGTGCAGGTTAGGTGGATTGGCCGTGTTAAATTGTCCCTTAGTGTCCAAAGATGTGCAGGTTAGGTGGATTGGCCATGATAAATTGTCCCTTAGTGTCCAAAGATGTGCGGGTTAGGTGGATTAGCCGTGTTAAATTGTCCCTTAGTGTCCAAAGATGTGCGGGTTAGGTGGATTGGCCGTGTTAAATTGTCCCTCAGTGTCCAAAGATGTGCAGGTTAGGTGGATTGATCGTGTTAAATTGTCCCTTCGTGTCCGAAGATGTACAGGTTAGGTGGATTGGCCGTGTTAAATTGTCCCTCAGTGTCCAAAGATGTACAGGTTAGGTGGATTGGCCGTGTTAAATTGTCCCTCAGTGTCCA
Organism: Scyliorhinus torazame; assembly: GCF_047496885.1. NCBI lineage: Eukaryota > Metazoa > Chordata > Chondrichthyes > Carcharhiniformes > Scyliorhinidae > Scyliorhinus > Scyliorhinus torazame. The sequence goes on from NC_092729.1 coordinate 81,940,081, forward strand.
AAGATGTGCAGGTTAGGTGGATTGGCCGTGTTAAATTGTCCCTGAGTGTCCAAAGATGTACAGGTTAGGAGGATTGGCCGTGTTAAATTGTCCCTTAGTGTCCAAAGATGTGCAGGTTAGGTGGATTGGCCGTGTTAAATTGTCCCTTAGTGTCCAAAGATGTACAGGTTAGGTGGATTGGCCGTGTTAAATTGTCCCTTAGTGTCCAAAGATGTGCAGGTTAGGTGGATTGGCCATGATAAATTGTCCCTTAGTGTCCAAAGATGTGCAGGTTAGGTGGATTGGCCATGATAAATTGTCCCTTAGTGTCCAAAGATGGACAGGTTAGGTGGATTGGCCATGATAAATTGCCCTTAGTGTTGGGTGGGGTCACTGGGTTATGGGGAAAGGGTGGAGATGTGGCCCTTGGGTCGGGGGCTCTTTCCAAGAGCCGGTGCAGGCTCGATGGGCCGAATGGCCTCCTTCTGCACTGTAAATTCTATGGAAATCACTGCAGCCATTTGACAAACACCCATTTCTGAAAGGTACGCCCACGACAGCTATTTGATCAACACCTATTTCTTAAAGGTACTCTCACATGACACCTCCCCCCAAGAAAAAAAAAAGCCATCAACTTCAAGATGGTTTCATTTTTCATCTTTTCACTTTCCTTCAAGAAATATTGACAGTGAATATACGTTTTTTTTAAACAAACATTTAATAATAACATTTCAGTTCTTCCGCACCGAACCTGCTTCACTCCATCATATTCGTGACGAAGCATCGGCTATAAAGTTTTCTCGTCCTGCCACATGTATTTTTTTTAATGAAATGGCTGTAACAATAAACTCCAGCGAAACAGCCTTGCATTGTTATTCCTGAATCGCTCCAAAAACGGCAACGGATTACGATCCGTATATTTCACGGTGTCTGACGGATCGCTGGTCACGTAAATGTGAAAATTTTGCAAAGCCAGCACCAAGCTCAAAGTCTCCTTCTCGATCGTCGAATACGTCTTCTGGTGAGAATTCAATTTCTTTAAAAAATAACTAGTGGGCCGCTCCAGTCCTTCATCGCCGCCTTGTAGAAGCACCGCACCTGCGCCCACATCACTCGCATCAACAGCCACTTTGAAGGGTTTGGTATCATCTGGGATGACTAACACAGGGGCAGTGGTTAACACAGCCTTCAGGCCGTCAAATGCCTGTTGACACACTGCTGTCCGCTGGAATATGTTACGCTTCTCGAACAGGTCCATCAATGGAGTGACCACACTGCTGAAATCCGGTACAAATTTCCGGTAAAATCCACTCCTACCAAGAAACCGCATTATTTCCCATCGTGTCGGGGGTACCGGAAACTTCCCCCAATAACTTTCGTTTTCACATCCCGTGGGACCAGTCGACCCTGTCCCATTGTACGGCCAAGGGAAGTGACTTGGGCTTTTCCAAATTCACTTTTGGCTAGGTTTATCACCAAACCCGCCTCCTGAAGTCGATCGAATAACTCCCTCAGATGTTTTAAATGTTCTGTCGATGTCTGGCTGAAAATTACCAGATCGTCGATGTACACCGCACAATTGGGTAATCCTGAAACAATTTTGTTCGTTAACCGTTGAAATGTGGCTGGGGCGTTTTTCATGCCAAATGGCATAACTTTGAATTGGTATACACCATCTGGAGTCACAAAAGCTGAAATCTCCTTCGCCCTTTCGGATAAAGGTACCTGCCAGCAACCTTTAAGTAAATCCAGTTTGGAAATAAAAGCTGATTGTCCCACTTGCAATCCTCCAAACGTGGGATAGGATAAGAGTCCGTTCTTGTAACTGCATTAACCTTTCTATAGTCCACACACAACCGTTGGGTACCGTCTGGTTTAGGTACCATCACAATGGGTGAGCTCCATTGGCTGCAACCCACTTCAATTATGCCATTTTTAAGCTTACTCAATCTCTTTGTTAACCTGTGCCAATTTTAAAGGGTTAAGTCTATGTGAATGTTGTTTAATTGGAACAGCATTTCCCACATCTACATCATGTATAGCCATTTTAGTACTTCCCAGTTTATCTCCACAAACTTGCCCATGTGATATCAATAACTCTTTCAGGTCAGTTTGTTTTTCCTCTGGAAGGTAGCTCAACAATTTATCCCAATTTTTAAGAACATCCTCATTTTCCAATTTAATTTGAGGTATGTCAAGTTCCAAGTCATCTGAATTTGGTTCGTCACTTTGAGTTAGAATCGTTAAAGCCTCCTTTTTCTCTCTTTCCCTTTCAAAGTATCTTTTTTTTTTAAATAAACAATTTTATTGAGGTATTTGTGGCATATAAAACAGCAACATTATACCGTAGTCTACAGAAAGCAAATGAGACATAATACAAGCACGGTTCCCCTCTCGCAAGAACCTGCCTAAGCAAGCCACCCCCCCCCCCGCTGACGATTAATTCTCCGCGAAGAAGTCAACGAACGGTTGCCACCTCCGGGCGAACCCTGACAGTGATCCCCTCGAGGCGAACTTAATTTTCTCCAGCCCGAGAAAGGTCGCCATGTCCAAAAGCCACACTTCAGCCCTCGGGGGGGGGGGGGGCTTTGAGTCCCTCCCTGCCAACAGTATTCGGCCCCGGGCTACCAGGGAAGCAAAGGCCAAGACCATAGGAGCGGAAGTAAGGCCATTCGGCCCATCGAGTCCACTCCACCATTCAATCATGGCTGATTTCAACTCCATTTACCCGCTCTCTCTCCCTCCATAGCCCTCAATTCCTCGAGAAATCAAGAATTTATCAACTTCTGTCTTGAAGACACTCAACGTCCCGGCCTCCACCGCCCTCTGTGGCAATGAATTCCACAGACCCACCACTCTCTGGCTGAAGAAATTCCTCCTCATCCCTGTTCTAAAGTGACTCCCTTCTATTCTAAGGCTGTGCCCCCGGGTCCTAGTCTCCCCTGCTAATGGAAACAACTTCCCTACATCCACCCTATCTAAGCCATTCATTATCTTGTAAGTTTCTATTAGATCTCCCCTCAACCTCCTAAACTCCAATGAACATAATCCCAGGATCCTCAGACGTTCATCGTATGTTAGGCCTACCATTCCTGGTATCATCCGTGTGAATCTCCGCTGGACCCGCTCCAGTGCCAGTATGTCCTTCCTGAGGTGTGGGGCCCAAAATTGCTCACAGTATTCTCAATGGGGCCTAACTAATGCTTTATAAAGCTTCAGAAGTACATCCCTGCTTTTATATTCCAAGCCTCTTGAGATGAATGACAACATTGCATTTGCTTGGCCTCGTTCTCTTCCTGGACTCCCGGGACCTCCGACACCCCAAATATTGCCACCTCAGGAGTCATTGCTACCCTAGTTTTCAATACCCGGGACGTGACGTCCGCGAATCCCTGTCAGTACCCCCTTACGCCCCAGAACATGTGTACACAGAACAGTACAAAACAGGCCCTTCGGCCCTCGATGTTGTGCCGAGCATTGTCCGAAACCAAGATCAGGCTATCCCACTCCCTGTCATCCTGGAGTGCTCCACGTGCCTATCCAATAACCGCTTGAAAGTTCCTCAAGTGTCCCGACTCCACTATCACAGCAGGCAGTCCATTCCACACCCTAACCGCTCTCTGAGGAAAGAACCTACCTCGGACATCCCTCCTATATCTCCCACCCCGAATCTTATAGTTATGCCCCCTTGTGACAGCTACATCCACCCGAGGAAATAGTCTCTGAACGCCCACTCTATCTATCCCCCTCATCATCTTATAAACCTCTATTAAGTCGCCTCTCATCCTCCTCCGCTCCAAAGAGAAAAGCCCTCGCTCCCTCAACCTTTCCACATAAGACCTATCCTCCAATCCCTCAACCTTTCCACATAAGACCTATCCTGCAAACCAGGCAGCATCCTGGTAAATCTCCTCTGCACCCTTTCCAATGCTTCCACATCCTTCCTCGAGCGAGGTGACGAGAATTGCACGCAATACTCCAAACGCGGCCTCAGATGGCAGACTTTAAATGAGCCAGGTAGGTTTTTACAAGAATTGATGCTCGTTTCATGGCACGCGCTTTCCTCCTGTTGTATACATTCTTCTGTTTGGACTCGCGCGCTATCGTTTGTCCTGATGAGTGCGAGATGAAAAGCTTCGGCAACATGCCTCCTTGCGGCGAGCTTCGAGCTCTGGCGGGATACGAACCCGGTTGTCATGCGTCACGCCAGTAGAGTTGGACGTGAAGAACGACCGCCATGACGACAGCAGAGCTGGAGACCTAAGCCCACAGATCTCCGGCAAGGAGTGGATATCTTCAGGCGAAGAGGTGGGAGGATTGGATGGGATTTGTTGATTGTCACGTGTACCGAGGGGCAGTGAAAAGTATTTTTCTGCGAGCAGCTCAACAGATCGTTAAGTCCACGGGAAGAAAAGGGAATAAAAGAAAATACATAATAGGGCAACACAACATATACAATGTCATCTACATAAGCACTGGCATCGGATGAAGCATACAGGGTGTAGTGTTAATGAGGTCAGTCCATAAGAGGGTCATTTAGGAGTCTGGTGACAGTGGGGAAGAAGCTGTTTTTGAGTCTGTTCGTGCATGTTCTCAGACTTCTGTATCTCCTGCCCGATGGAAGAAGTTGGAAGAGTGAGTAAGCCGGGTGGGAGGGGTCTTTGATTATGCTGCCCGCTTTCCCCAGGCAGCGGGAGGTGTAGATGGAGACGATGGATGGGAGGCGGGTCCGTGTGATGGACTGGGCGGTGTTCACGACTCTCTGAAGTTTCTTGCGGTCCTGGGCCGAGCAGTTGCCATACCAGGCTGCGATGCAGCCCGATAGGATGCTTTCTATGGTGCATCTGTAAAAGTTGGTCAGGGTTAATGTGGACACGCCGAATTTCCTTAGTTTCCTGTGACGCGTTGATGGAATGTCTACAATCGTGTTTGCTGTACTCAAAGCGTCTGCCCATATGCCGTCCTCTATCTCTCCCCCCCCCCCCCCCCCCACCGAGCTCCTCCTCCCACTTAAGCGTCAGTTCTTCATTCCCTCTCGCCGACCCCGTACCCACCATCCATTTCCTCACCGTGGCTATGTTGGCTGCCCAGTAGTAGTTGCTAAAGTTCGGCAACGCCAGCCACCCCCCCTCCCCCTCCCCCATCCGCTCGGTTCCTGGCGAGCATCGACTTTCCCACCCAAACAAATCCCAGGATCATTTAATCGAGCCTCTTAAACAAGGACCGCGGGATGAAGGTTGGGAGGCACTGAAATCTGAACAAGGATCGCGGGAGAATCGACATCTCCGCCGTCCGCACTCTCCCCGCCAGTGACAGCGGGAGCGCATCCCATCTCCGGAACACGTCCCTCACTTGCTCCACCAACCGGGATAAGTTTAGCGTACACCACTTGCCCCAGTCTCGCGCTACTGGTATCCCTAAATATCTGAAGCTTTCCCCTACCAGCCTGAACGGCAGCCCCCTCCGCCTACTCTCCTAACCTCTCGCCTGCACTCCCCCCATCTCGCTCTTTGCCACGTTCAATTTATATCGTAAGAAGCGACCAAATTCCCTCAGGGTTTCCATGAGGCCGTGTCCATCCCCGTCATTGCATCTGACACGTATAACAGCAAGTCATCCGCGTATATAGATGTCGATTCTCTAGGATTTGAGCTCCATAATCCAGGCCGACACTCCCCCCGGTGCCAGTACTGAGGGAGCGCTGCACTGTCGGAGGGAGATGTATATACTCTAGGATTTGAGCTCCATAATCCAGGCCGACACTCCCCCCGGTGCCAGTACTGAGGGAGCGCTGCACTGTCGGAGGGAGATGTCTATACTCTAGGATTTGAGCGCTATAATCCAGGCCGACACTCCCCCCGGTGCCAGTACTGAGGGAGCGCCGCACTGTAGGAGGGAGATGTCGATACTCTAGGATTTGAGCTCCATAATCCAGGCCGTCACTCCCCCCGGTGCCAGTACTGAGGGAGCGCCGCACTGTCGGAGGTAGATGTCAATACTCTAGGATTTGAGCTCTATAATCCAGGCCCACATTCCCACCGGTGCCAGTACTGAGGGAGCACCGCACTGTCGGAGGGAGATGTCTATACTCTAGGATTTGAGCTCCATAATCCAGGCCCACACTCCCCCCGGTGCCAGTACTGAGGGAGCGCCGCACTGTCGGAGGTAGATGTCGATACTCTAGGATTTGAGCTCCATAATCCAGGCCCACACTCCCCCCGGTGCCAGTACTGAGGGAGCGCTGCACTGTCGGAGGGAGATGTCTATACTCTAGGATTTGAGCTCCATAATCCAGGCCGACACTCCCCCCGGTGCCAGTACTGAGGGAGCGCTGCACTGTCGGAGGGAGATGTATATACTCTAGGATTTGAGCTCCAGAATCCAGGCCCACACTCCACCCGGTGCCAGTACTGAGGGAGCGCTGCACTGTCAGAGGGAGATGTATATACTCTAGGATTTGAGCTCCAGAATCCAGGCCCACACTCCACCCGGTGCCAGTACTGAGGGAGCGCTGCACTGTCGGAGGGAGATGTATATACTCTAGGATTTGAGCTTCATAATCCAGGCCGACACTCCCCCCGGTGCCAGTACTGAGGGAGCGCCGCACTGTCGGAGGGGGATGTCTATACTCTAGGATTTGTGCTCCATAATCCAGGCCCACACTCCCCCCGATGCCAGTACTGAGGGAGCGCCGCACTGTCGGAGGGAGATGTCTATACTCTAGGATTTGAGCTCCATAATCCAGGCCGCCACTCCCCCCGGTGCCAGTACTGAGGGAGCGCCGCACTGTCGGAGGTAGATGTCTATACTCTAGGATTTGAGCTCCATAATCCAGGCCCACACTCCCCCCGGTGCCAGTACTGAGGGAGCGCCGCACTGTCGGAGGGAGATGTCTATACTCTAGGATTTGAGCTCCATAATCCAGGCCGACACTCCCCCCGGTGCCAGTACTGAGGGAGCGCTGCACTGTCGGAGGGAGATGTCTATACTCTAGGATTTGAGCGCTATAATCCAGGCCGACACTCCCCCCGGTGCCAGTACTGAGGGAGCGCTGCACTGTCGGAGGGAGATGTATATACTCTAGGATTTGAGCTCCATAATCCAGGCCGACACTCCCCCCGGTGCCAGTACTGAGGGAGCGCCGTACTGTCGGAGGGAGATGTCTATACTCTAGGATTTGAGCGCTATAATCCAGGCCCACACCCCCCCCCCGGTGCCAGTACTGAGGGAGCGCTGCACTGTCGGAGGGAGATGTCTATACTCTAGGATTTGAGCGTTATAATCCAGGCCCACACTCCCCCACGGTGCCAGTACTGAGGGAGCGCCGCACTGTCGGAGGGAGATGTCTACTCTAGGATTTAAGCGCTATAATCCAGGCCCACACTCCCCCCGGTGCTAGTACTGAGGGAGCGCTGCACTGTCGGAGGGAGATGTCTATACTCTAGGATTTGAGCTCCATAATCCAGGCCGACACTCCCCCCGGTGCCAGTACTGAGGGAGCGCTGCACTGTCGGAGGGAGATGTCTATACTCTAGGATTTGAGCGCTATAATCCAGGCCCACACTCCCCCCGGTGCCAGTACTGAGGGAGCGCTGCACTGTCGGAGGGAGATGTCTATACTCTAGGATTTGAGCGCTATAATCCAGGCCCACACTCCCCCCGGTGCCAGTACTGAGGGAGCGCTGCACTGTCGGAGGGAGATGTCTATACTCTAGGATTTGAGCTCTATAATCCAGGCCCACACTCCCCCCGGTGCCAGTACTGAGGGAGCGCTGCACTGTCGGAGGGAGATGTCTATACTCTAGGATTTGAGCTCCATAATCCAGGCCGACACTCCCCCCGGTGCCAGTACTGAGGGAGCGCTGCACTGTCGGAGGGAGATGTCTATACTCTAGGATTTGAGCGCTATAATCCAGGCCCACACTCCCCCCGGTGCCAGTACTGAGGGAGCGCTGCACTGTCGGAGGGAGATGTCTATACTCTAGGATTTGAGCTCCATAATCCAGGCCGACACTCCCCCCGGTGCCAGTACTGAGGGAGCGCTGCACTGTCGGGGGGAGATGTCTATACTCTAGGATTTGAGCGCTATAATCCAGGAGACGTTATGCTCCACTCCCCCCCCAACCAGACCGGCCCTTTCCAGTCCCTTGAAGCTCTCAGACCAATTGCCAACGGCTCTATAGCCAGCGCAAACAGCAGTGGGGGGATAGGGCAACCCTGTCTAGTCCCGCGGTGCAGTCTGAAGTAGTCAGATGTCGTCCTGTTCGTCCTCGCACTAGCCTCGGGCCCGATATAGCAGCCTAGCCCCGTCAATGAATCCCACCCCGAACCCAAACCGTCCCAGCACCTCCCGTAAATAGTCCCACTCGACCCGGTCGAAAGCCTTTTCGGCATCCTTTGCTACCACTACCTCTGCTCTCCGGGGGCATCATAATCACATTCAGCTGCCTCCCCTTTACGAACCCGGTTTTGGTCCTCCGCAGTCACGTCTGGTTCACAGTCCTCAATTCTGGTCACCAAGATCTTGGCCAATAACTTAGCGTCTGCGTTAATCAAAGAGACCGGCCTATAGGACCCACAGGCCTCCGGGGTCTTTATCCCGCTTCAGTATGAGCGAGATAGTGGCCTGCAACATCATCAAGGGGGTAAGACCCCTCTGTCTCTTGCCTCGTTAAACAGCCTGACCCAGCACCGGCCCCAGTATCTCGGAGAACTTTTTATAAAACTCCACCGGGCTATCCATCCGGCCCCGGAGCTTTACCCGACTGCATGACCTTCAGGCCCCCCCCAGTATTTCTTCCGTCCTGATGGGGGCCCCCAGCCCGTCTACCAACCCCCTACATGCTCTTGGGAAGGTCAGTCCGTCCCCCCAAAAAAACTCCAATCCCGTGGTGGGTTCCGAGGTGTACCTCTTGCTATAGAAGTCCCTAAACACCTTGTTCAGTCCTGCTGGGTCCCCCCCCCCACCAGGTTTCCCTCCCCGTCGATTACCTTTCCTATTTCCCTAGCCGCTTCTCTCTTTATTACTTGCGCGAGAATTCTGCTGGCCCCCCCAATGCTCGTATATTACGCCCTTTGCTCTTCTAAGCTGCTCTACGGCCTTCCCTATAGACAGATAAGCCCAGTGCGGAGCATGGTGCGAGATGGTGATTGCTGAATATTCTGCACCCATCATCCCTGTCAGCAAGTCCCTACTCATGGTAAAGAAATCAATTCGGGAATACACCTTGTGGACGTGAGAATAGAACAAAGAACAAAGAAATGTACAGCACAGGAACAGGCCCTTCGGCCCTCCAAGCCCGTGCCGACCATGCTGCCCGGCTAAACTACAATCTTCTACACTTCCTGGGTCCGTATCCCTCTATTCCCATCCTATTTATGTATTTGTCAAGATGCCACTTAAATGTCACTATCGTCCCTACTTCCACCACCTCCTCCGGTAGCGAGTTCCAGGCACCCACTACCCTCTGCGTAAAAAACTTGCCTCGTACATCTACTCTAAACCTTGCCCCTCTCACCTTAAACCTATGCCCCCGAGTAATTGACCCCTCTGCCCTGGGGAAAAGCCTCTGACTATCCACTCTGTCTATGCCCCTCAGAATTTTGTAGACCTCTATCAGGTCTCCCCTCAACCTCCTTCGTTCCAGTGAGAACAAACCGAGTTTATTCAATCGCTCCTCATAGCTAATGCCCTCCGTACCAGGCAACATCCTGGTAAATCTCTTCTGCGCCCTCTCTAAAGCCTCCACATCCTTCTGGTAGTGTGGCGACCAGAATTGAACACTATACTCCAAGTGTGGCCTAACTAAGGTTCGATACAGCTGCAACATGACTTGCCAATTCTTGTACTCAATGCCCCGGCCAATGAAGGCAAGCATGCCGTATGCCTTCTTGACTACCTTCTCCACCTGTGTCTCCCCTTTCAGTGACCCGTGGACCTGTACACCTAGATCTCTCTGACTGTCAATACTCTTGAGGGTTCTACCATTCACTGTATATTCCCTACCTGCATTAGACCTTCCAAAATAGAACGAAAACATCTTCGACGACGGCCGACTAAATCTCCATGGGCATACACGTTGACTAGGACTACTCTCACCCCCTCGAGCTTACCCCTAACCATAACAAATTTGCCACCCCCGTCCGCAACTGTGCCCACCACCTCAAATTGGGCCCGCTGGTTGATCAAGATAGCAACCCCCCTGGTCTTAGTGTCGAGCCCCGAATGGAAGACCGACGAATCCAGCCCTTCCTGAATCTAACCTGGTCAGCCACTTTCAGATGAGTCTCCTGTAACATGACTACACCCGCCTTCAAAACCCGGAAATGCACGAACACACGCGTGCCCTCTTACCTTATATAATGGAACGCTACTCCTCTTACCCTGAATTCCACATATTACCACCTTTTCTGGCAACATTCTTCCCAAACTACGTAGACCATAGAACGATACAGCGCAGTACAGGCCCTTCGGCCCACGATGTTGCACCGAAACAAAAGCCATCTAACCTACACTATGCCATTATCATCCATATGTTTATCCAATAAACTTTTAAATGCCCTCCATGTTGGCGAGTTCACTACTGTTGCAGGTAGGGCATTCCACGGCCTCACCACTCTTTGCGTAAAGAACCTACCTCTGACCTCTGTCCTATATCTATTACCCCTCAGTTTAAAGCTATGTCCCCTCGTGCCAGCCATACCCATCCGCGGGAGAAGGCTCTCACTGTCCACCCTATCCAACCCCCTGATCATTTTGTATGCCTCTATTAAGTCTCCTCTTAACCTTCTTCTCTCCAACGAAAACAACCTCAAGTCCATCAGCCTTTCCTCATAAGGTTTTCCCTCCATACCAGGCAACATCCTAGTAAATCTCCTCTGCACCCGCTCCAAAGCCTCCACGTCCTTCCTATAATGCGGTGACCAGAACTGTACGCAATACTCCAAATGCGGCCGTACCAGAGTTCTGTACAGCTGCAACATGACCTCCTGACTCCGGAACTCAATCCCTCTACCAATAAAGGCCAACACTCCATAGGCCTTCTTCACAACCCTATCAACCTGGGTGGCAACTTTCAGGGATCTATGTACATGGACACTTCTTCCCAAGCTCCTCATCTCTTACCATTAAATATTGACTAGCTCCCGTATCTCTTAAAATTGTGACTTCTTTACCTGCTCCTCCTGATACACATGAGCAAACTTTACCCACACAAATAAATTCTTTAAAGACATCTGGCACCTTCTTAACAATTACTTCTTGAACAGGCTGTACAATCGTTGCACCTCCTTCCCTTCACTTGGGCTTTCCTTTCCCACTCTAACAAACAACACTGTCTTATCCTGTCTTACCACATCAGCCTTCCCAGTGCTTTTCTTCAACCACCAACACTGTGACTTTACATGGCCTAGTTTATTACAGTGAAAACATTTGAAACTTTTCAATTCTCTTCCACCCTCCTGGATTTCTTTTTTAATCTGAGGTACTCTCTCTTTATTATCTCCCATCAGATCACCTTTACCTTTACCACTTGAGTATTTCTCATGTCCCCAGTTTCTGTCCCTCACCGGCTGAAACTGATGTCGGAAACCAATCTTTGATTTATGAACTAATTCATAATCATCTGCCATTTCTGCTGCTAATCTCGCAGTTTTAATCCTCTGCTCTTCCACATGAGTTCTCACTGCATCAGGAATTGAATTTTTAAACTCCTCCAAAAGTATAATTTCTCTGAGAGCTTCATACATTTGGTCTATTTTCAAAGCCCCTATCCACCGATCAAAATTACTCTAATCCTTTCAAACTCCATGTATGTTTGACCAGGTCATTTCCTTAAATTTCTAAACCTTTATCTGTAGGCTTCAGGCACAAGTTCATATGCACCTAAGATGGATTTTTTTCACCTCGTCATACGTCCCAGATACCTCCTCCGGTAGTGATGCAAACACTTCACTAGCCCTACCTACCAGCTTTGTTTGAATCAGTAATACCCACATGTTCTGTGGCCATTTCATTTGTTTAGCCACCTTCTCAAATGAAATGAAAAAGGCTTCTACCTCCTTCTCATCAAACCTTGGCAATGCTTGGACAATAGATCCCCACCAGGCCTTCAACTATGACGATCTTTATCATCATCACTATCCTCCAACTGTACGTTTCCCTTTACGTCTGCCAATTTTAACTGGCTGTCATATTTTATGGCCATTTTCTGAAATTCAAACTCTCTTTTTCCCTTTCTCTTTCTTGGTTTCTTCTCTCTCTCCTTTTCTTATCTCATTGTTCTGCTAGGGCTATTCTTTCTTTGTTTCTTGCTTCTCTCTCTTTCTTTTTCCTCCCTCTCTCTTTCGTATTCAAGCTGCTTTAATTCTTTCTCGTGTTCCATTTGCTTAATCTGCAACTGAATCTTTGCCTTTTCCAATGAGTCAATCTGTAGCTCAGGCAATTTTAAATGCTTAGCCACTGCCATAATTACCTCATCTTTTCACGTTTTGTCAGGTAATGTTAACTGCAATGTGTTTGCCAAATCTAACAGTCTGCTTTTAGTCTCTGTCCGTAAGGTACTGCGTGTGGCCGTCTCCACCCCCAAAAACTTCAGAACCCCTGAAAGAGCCATTGTCCGCAACACACTCCCCACTTAAACTAAAATACCACACCTGAAAAGCAACCACAATATGCTCACCCCTCACTGTCTTTAAGTTCACTAAGCCAATCCAATTTTATCCCGGACGAGCCCCCAATTTGTTATGGGCAAGGCTTTAGAGAATCCCAAAGTCTATCATGGAGTTCATCTGACCCACAACTTTTAATAGATTGTGGTATGGGGAGCAGTCGGGCCCACTTTACAGGTGCGATGCAACAGAAATCTCAAGTACTTTGAAAACAGAACAACGTTCATTTAAAAATCCAGTTAACACTTTATAAACACACAGTAAACATTTTTTTTAATAGACATTTTATTGAGGTATTTTTGGTATAGTAACAACCACCAAATAAACAATATACATGTAACCATAAACATAGTGCAAAAGCCATTTAACTCTCGTACAGGTCCCTCCCTTATTGACCCCCTACTCTGATCTAAACTACTCCCCCCCCCCCCCCCCCCGACGATTAATTTCCCGCAAAGAAGTCGTCGAACGGCTGCCACCTCCGGGCGAACCCTAACGTTGACCCCCTCAAGGCGAACTTGATTTTCTCCCGACGGAGGAAGCCAGCCACGTCCGATAGCCAGGCCTCCACCCCAAAGAATCTGCTCATCCTGTCATGTGGGCCCAGTGAACGACCTTGAATTGGATCAGGCGGAGCCTGGCGCATGTTGCGGACGCGTTGACTCTACTCAACGCGCCCGCCCATAGACCATCCTCTATCTCTCCTCCTCCCACTTGCGCTTCAGCTCCTCGGTCTGCGTCTCCTCCGACCCCATAAGCTCCTTATAAGTGTCCGAGACGCTCCCTTCTCCGACCCACCCTCTGAAAACTGTCCTGAATCCCCCTTAGCGGTAGGAGCGAGAAGGTTGAAACCTGTTTACGTAGGAAGTCCCGCACCTACAGATACCTGAATTTGTTTTCCCCTCGCCAACCCCAACCTCTCCTCCAGCGCCCTCCTACTCGGAAAGCTCCCCTCTATAAACATATCCCCCATCCTCTCAATCCCTGCTCTACGCCATAACCGGAACACCCCTCCCGTCCATACTCCCCGGTGATTATTACAGATTGGGGAGAGCCCTCTGCTCCCACGTTTCCTCCACTGGCCCCAGAATCTCGGGGCCACCACGGGGCTGGTGGAGTACCGTGCCGGCGGGAACGACAGAGGCTCAGTTACAGGTGCCCCAACACGAAGCCGCCTCCATACGCTCCCATTCCGACCCCTCCCCCACCGCCCGCTTCCTGATCACGGCTATATTGGCCGCCCAGCAGTAGTTGCTCAAATTTGGCAGCCCCGGCCCTCCCTCTCCCCGACTCCGCTCAAACATTCACAGTGACCATCTCAACTAATATCAACGCCAATAATCCTCACAGATGCAGTATTCTATAAGTAACCCCCTTCATAAATTTCCCAACAGCAGGTTTAAAATCTCGACAGAAACGTGTTCCTTTGAAATCCTCGAATGAGCTGAAGAGTCTGTAGCTTGCAGAGATCCTTGTACTGCTGCTTGCTTTGCCAGCTCTCAACTTTCTGCCACCTCTCCAGATCCTCGTCGCCGATCTTCTCTCCCCTCTGAAGCCTTTCCACCTCTCGAACGGCGTGCCAGTTGGGTGAATTGGACATTCTGAATTCCCCCTCAGTGCACTCGGAAGCCTGCACACCTCCCGAAGGCGAGGGAACCGGAGCGGGAAGCGATACTCGGGTCGAGCTCTAACTGGGAGCTTTCCACACGCCCCCCCCCTCCAAAATCCAGTGCTCATGTAGCCCCTGCTCCATGACATTTGTCTGCTATGCCGACTGCCCCCCTACGCCGATATCCCGTGCCCAGTGGGGCATCATCGCGGTAAAACTTCCTCCAGTCACGAATGAACCGCGGGCAGAGAGAGCAGTGGGGTGGGCTCGGAAGAGAGAGCAAGTAAACTGGGCGGCGCGTTAAGCACAGCGGGTAGCTTCACAGCGCCAGGGTCCCAGGTTCGATTCCCCGCTGGGTCACTGTCTGTGCGGAGTCTGCACGTCCTCCCCGTGTGTGCGTGGGTTTCCTCCGGGTGCTCCGGTTTCCTCCCACAGTCCAAAGATGTGCAGGTTAGGTGGATTAGCCGTGTTAAATTGTCCCTTAGTGTCCAAAGATGTACAGGTTAGGTGGATTGGCCGTGTTAAATTGTCCCTTAGTGTCCAAAGATGTACAGGTTAGGTGGATTGGCCGTGTTAAATTGTCCCTTAGTGTCCAAAGATGTGCAGGTTAGGTGGATTGGCCGTGTTAAAATGTCCCTTAGTGTCCAAAGATGTGCAGTTTAGGTGGATTGGCCGTGTTAAATTGTCCCCTTAGTGTCCAAAGATGTGCAGGTTAGGTGGATTGGCCGTGTTAAATTGTCCCTTAGTGTCCAAAGGTGTACAGGTTAGGTGGATTGGCCATGATAAATTGCCTTCAGTGACCAAAATGGTTAGGAGGGGTTATTGGGATAGGGTGGAAGTGAGGGCTTAAGTGCGTTGGTGCTGACTCGATGGGCCGAATGGCCTCCTTCTGCACTGTATGTTCTATGAGCCTGCACCGACTCTCCGTCCGAGCACCCTACCTAAGCCCATTCCCCCGGGGTCTCAGGCAAGTGCGTGAACCATCGGGGGCAATGACTTGGACCAGCCAGGGGTCAAGCGGCGCCCGGAAGTTAACTGTCGTTCGCCATCAACTGGTGCACCCTCCGCAGCAACGCCTCGGCCACTGTCCTCGAAAGGCAACAATCGAACACAACTCGACACATCCACCCGCAGCGATATTGGGGCCAAACGACCAAATGTTCGGTCCACGGGACAGGTTTTCAAGGGCGGCTTCGAGGAAATGCGAGGCGGACAGGTTCAGGGAGGAAATTCCGGAGCAGGAGCCCGTCAGCAACTGCCAATGGCGGACGGGAGGAAATCGAGGCGCCAGAATTGGAGAGCAGAGATCTCTGCAGCTACCTCCCTATCTCTGTAACCTCCTCCAGCCCCTACAATTCCCATCCTCCTGTTCAAATCCCTCCCTCCCTCCCTATCTCTGTAACCTCCTCCAGCCCCTACAATTCCCATCCTCCTGTTCAAATCCCTCCCTCCCTCCCTATCTCTGTAACCTCCTCCAGCCCCGACAATTCTCATCCTCCTGTTCAAATCCCTCCCTCGCCCCCCTCCCTATCTCTGTAACCTCCTCCAGCCCCGACAATTCTCATCCCCCTGTTCAAATCCCTCCCTCCCTCCCTATCTCTGTAACCTCCTCCAGCCCCTACAATTCCCATCCTCCTGTTCAAATCCCTCCCTCCCTCCCTATCTCTGTAACCTCCTCCAGCCCCGACAATTCTCATCCTCCTGTTCAAATCCCTCCCTCCCTATCTCTGTAACCTCCTCCAGCCCCTACAATTCCCATCCTCCTGTTCAAATCCCTCCCTCCCTCCCTATCTCTGTAACCTCCTCCAGCCCCGACAATTCCCATCCTCCTGTTCAAATCCCTCCCTCCCTCCCTATCTCTGTAACCTCCTCCAGCCCCTACAATTCCCATCCTCCTGTTCAAATCCTTCCCTCCCTATCTCTGTAACCTCCTCCAGCCCCTACAATTATCATCCTCCTCTTGAAATCCTTCCCTCCCTCCCTATCTCTGTAACCTCCTCCAGCCCCTACAATTCTCATCCTCCTGTTCAAATCCCTCCCTCGCCCCCTCCCTCCCTATCTCTGTAACCTCCTCCAGCCCCGACAATTCCCATCCTCCTGTTCAAATCCCTCCCTCCCTCCCTATCTCTGTAACCTCCTCCAGCCCCGACAATTCTCATCCTCCTCTTCAAATCCCTCCCTCCCTCCCTATCTCTGTAACCTCCTCCAGCCCCTACAATTCCCATCCTCCTGTTCAAATCCCTCCCTCCCTCCCTATCTCTGTAACCTCCTCCAGCCCCTACAATTCCCATCCTCCTGTTCAAATCCCTCCCTCCCTCCCTATCTCTGTAACCTCCTCCAGCCCCTACAATTCCCATCCTCCTGTTCAAATCTCTCCCTCCCTCCCTATCTCTGTAACCTCCTCCAGCCCCGACAATTCCCATCCTCCTGTTCAAATCCCTCCCTCCCTCCCTATCTCTGTAACCTCCTCCAGCCCCTACAATTCTCATCCTCCTGTTCAAATCCCTCCCTCGCTCCCTATCACTGTAACCTCCTCCAGCCCCTACAATTCTCATCCTCCTGTTCAAATCGCTCCCTCCCTATCTCTGTAACCTCCTCCAGCCCCTACAATTCCCGTCCTCCTGTTCAAATCCCCCCTCCCTCCCTATCTCTGTAACCTCCTCCAGCCCCTACAATTCTCATCCTCCTGTTCAAATCCCACCCTCGCCCCCTCCCTCCCTATCTCTGTAACCTCCTCCAGCCCCTACAATTCCCATCCTCCTGTTCAAATCGCTCCCTCCCTCCCTATCTCTGTAACCTCCTCCAGCTCCTACAATTCCCATCCTCCTGTTCAAATCCCTCCCTCCCTCCCCATCTCTGTAACCCCCTCCAGCACCTACAATTCCCATCCTCCTGTTCAAATCGCTCCCTCCCTCCCTATCTCTGTAACCTCCTCCAGCTCCTACAATTCCCATCCTCCTCTTCAAATCCCTCCCTCCCTCCCTATCTCTGTAACCTCCTCCAGCCTCGACAATTCCCATCCTCCTGTTCAAATCCCTCCCTCCCTCCCCATCTCTGTAACCTCCTCCAGCCCCTACAATTCCCATCCTCCTCTTCAAATCCCTCCCTCCCTCCCTATCTCTGTAACCTCCTCCAGCCCCTACAATTCCCATCCTCCTGTTCAAATCCCTCCCTCACTCCCTATCTCTGTAACCTCCTCCAGCCCCGACAATTCCCATCCTCCTGTTCAAATCCCTCCCTCGCCCCTTCCCTTCCTCCCTATCTGGGATCTCCTCTGGCCTCTCGAGCAGCCCCCCATTTCCAGCGCTCCAGTATTTGTCAGGGTGCGTTCAGCTGAGCTCTGTGATGCCCCCACCTCGCACCCTCTGCTCCCCCGACGAGCGGCTCAACCCCATCCCACTCAGTCTCAGCATCGCCTCATGTGGCTCGAAGAGCGATCGGCGAGCTCTCGTGCGTCGGCATACAACCCCACCCCAGGGGAGGCGAGAGGGGAACGATAACGGCCTTTCCTCTCTCTGCTCCAGAGACAGAGCCCGAGCCCGAGCCAGAGAGACGGAGCGAGAGACGGAGCGAGAGAGACAGAGCCAGAGCGAGAGAGCCAGAGCCAGAGCGACAGAGCCAGAGCAAGAGACAGAGCCAGAGCCAGAGACAGAGCCAGAGAGACGGAGCGAGAGAGACAGAGCCAGAGCGAGAGAGCCAGAGCCAGAGCGAGAGAGACAGAGCCAGAGCAAGAGACAGAGCCAGAGCCAGAGACAGAGCCAGAGAGACGGAGCGAGACACGGAGCGAGAGAGACAGAGCCAGAGCGAGAGAGCCAGAGCCAGAGCGACAGAGCCAGAGCAAGAGACAGAGCCAGAGCCAGAGACAGAGCCAGAGAGACGGAGCGAGACACGGAGCGAGAGAGCCAGAGCCAGAGCGAGAGAGCCAGAGCCAGAGCGACAGAGCCAGAGCAAGAGACAGAGCCAGAGCCAGAGAGACGGAGCGAGAGACGGAGCGAGAGAGACAGAGCCAGAGCGAGAGAGCCAGAGCCAGAGCGACAGAGCCAGAGCAAGAGACAGAGCCAGAGACAGAGCCAGAGAGGCGGAGCGAGAGACGGAGCGAGAGAGACAGAGCCAGAGCGAGAGAGCCAGAGCCAGAGCGAGAGAGACAGAGCCAGAGCAAGAGACAGAGCCAGAGCCAGAGACAGAGCCAGAGGGAGCGAGAGACGGAGCGAGAGAGACAGAGCCGGAGCGAGAGACAGAGCCGGAGCGAGAGACAGAGACGGAGCGAGAGACAGAGACGGAGCGAGAGACAGAGACGGAGCGAGAGACAGAGCCGGAGCGAGAGACGGAGCGAGACACGGAGCGAGACACGGAGCGAGACACGGAGCGAGACACGGAGCGAGACACGGAGCGAGACACGGAGCGAGACACGGAGCGAGACACGGAGCGAGACACAGAGCGAGACACAGAGCGAGACACGGAGCGAGACACGGAGCGAGACACGGAGCGAGACACGGAGCGAGACACGGAGCGAGACACGGAGCGAGACACGGAGCGAGACACGGAGCGAGACACGGAGCGAGACACGGAGCGAGACACGGAGCGAGACACGGAGCGAGACACGGAGCGAGACACGGAGCGAGACACGGAGCGAGACAGAGAGCGAGACAGAGAGCGAGACAGAGAGCGGGACAGAGAGCGAGGGACAGAGAGCGAGGGACAGAGAGCGAGGGACAGAGAGCGAGGGACAGAGAGCGAGGGACAGAGAGCGAGGGACAGAGAGCGAGGGACAGAGAGCGAGGGACAGAGAGCGAGGGACAGAGAGCGAGGGACAGAGAGCGAGAGACAGAGAGAGAGAGACAGAGAGCGAGACAGAGAGAGAGACAGAGAGAGAGAGACAGAGAGAGAGAGACAGAGAGCACGTGGCGAGTGGGGACAAAATGGTGCGAGGGGAGTCCGTGCCGGCTGAAAACATTTGTCTTTTTATTACTTTGATTTCTTTATAAAAAGAAACAGGTGAAAGGGCCGCTTCGAGGCCACCATTTCACACGGTTTATATAAAAGATTAAGAACACACAGGGGAGAGAGAGGGAGAGGGAGGGAGAGAGAGGAGGGAGGGTGTGTGAGAGAGAGGAGGGTGTGTGAGAGAGAGGAGGGAGGGGTGTGTCTGTGAGAGAGAGGGAGGGAGTGGGAGCGGGAGCGAGAGGAGGGTGTGTGAGAGAGAGGAGGGAGGGTGTGTATGTGAGCGAGAGAGAGAGGGAGTGGGAGAGAGAGGAGGGAGGATGTGTGAGAGAGAGTGTGTGGGAGAGAGGGGTGTGTGAGAGAGGGTGGAGGCTGTGTATGAGAGAGAGAGAGGAGGGAGGGAGAGAGAGGAGGGAGGGTGTGTATGTGAGAGAGAGAGAGAGTGTGTGGGAGAGAGGGTGTGTGAGAGAGGAGGGAGGCGTGTATGAGAGAGAGAGGAGGGAGGGAGTGGGAGAGAGAGGAGGGAGGATGTGTGAGAGAGAGAGAGTGTGTGGGAGAGAGGGTGTGTGAGAGAGGAGGGAGGATGTGTATGAGGAAGGAGGGAGTGGGAGAGAGAGAGGGAGGGCGAGAGAGAGAATGAAATGAAATGAAATGAAAATTGCTTATTGTCACGAGTAGGCTTCAAATGAAGTTACTGTGAAAAGCCCCTAGTCGCCACATTCCGGCGCCTGTTCGGGGAGGCTGGTACGGGAATCGAACCGTGCTGCTGGCCTGCCTGGCCAGCGATTTAGCCCAGTGCTAAACCAGCCCCAGGTTTAGAGAGAGAGAGAGAGAGAGAGAGAGAGAGGAGGGCGGGAGTGGGAGAGAGGGGAGGGAGGGTATGTGTGTGTGAGAGAGAGAGGGTGTGTGAGAGAGAGGGTGTGTGTGAGAGAGAGGAGGGAAGGAGTGGGAGAGAGGGAAGGAGTGGGAGAGAGAGAGGGAGGGTGTGAGAGAGAGGCGAGCGTGGGCCCACACGAGTGCCGACGCGTCACACTTGCGCCAAGCTCGACGGGCGGCATGCGGAAGCTCAGACGCTGAAACCTCGGCCTTCTCCCTGTGGCCGAGTGGACAATTCATCTCAGTGGGGCGTCGGCTTGCCCCCACCCCGCCCCTCTTCAGCGCGGGGGGGGGGGGGGGGGGCAGGACGCCCTCGTTCCCAAACCACCACACCGCCCGCCCATACGCTCGCCAAACCCCAGCGACGACGACGGAGGGGTAAAGAAGGGGAGCCGCCCGAGATATTCGACTGGAGGGAGGCGCCGCCGAGAGCGGTTCCTGGGGACCGGCGTGGAGGGAGGGGGCGGGGCGGGGGGGAGTCGCCGCTCCAGATTGGGACGAGGGGGAGGGAGCGGCAACTTTGACGGGGTGGGCGGGAGGAGAATGGCTACAGCGCAACATCTGTACTAAGTCCGAACTAACACACAAAGCGACCTCCCCCCGCTCCCTTCTCTCCAGAGTTCAGCTGCCCAGGAATAATGCGGGGGGTGGATGAGACGGGGGGGGGGTTGTGGGATTGGGTGGGAGGGAGACAAGAGAGCCGGGGGGGGGGGGGGGGGGGGGGGGGGTCTGGCGCAGGGAGAGGGAGGGGATCGACCTCCCCAGCCTTTCACACGTCCTCGAGCCAGATCATTGCCATGACGGGGGGGGTCCTCACTCCGGGCAGCACCGCCACCCCCCCCCCCCTCCCGCCCAGACCCTGCGCACCTCATCCCGTGACCCCCCTGCCCGAAATCCCGGGCACCCGCCAAGCCCACTTGACAACGCGCGCCACGAATCCGATGGGGCCCCCATCAGTCCCGCTCTCGACACCCCTTAAACGCTGAGGTGTGTGTGTGTGGGGGGGGGGGGGGGGGGGGGTTGAAAGGGGGAGAAAGAGTTTGAAGTGGGAAGGAGGGCAGCGATGGGGAAAGACAGAAGCAAGTATTCTTTTTAAAAAATAGTAACCAAAAAAAAAAAAAAAAATTACCACGCACACACATCTGGAGGCCCGTGTGGCCGTGTCGACGAGAGGCAGGGGTAAGGTTTGGGGGGGGGGGGGGGGGGGGGTGATTCTACCAAAAGTCACGACGATGGTACGAGTCTGGTTCACAGTACTTGGTGACAACCACGCGGTTGGCAAATTTGCGCCCAGCAAGCCCCTGCATCGCCTTCTGACAGTCCAGGATGGACACGAACTCCACGAAGATCTGGGGGGAGAAGAGCAGGGAGCGGTCAGCATCGCGGAGAGGGGGTGGGGGGGGGGGGGGGGCTGGGATCGAAGACAATCGGCGGCGAGGGAGGGATTTGAACAGGAGGATGAGAATTGTCGGGGCTGGAGGAGGTTATAGAGATAGGGAGGGATGGAGGGATTTGAACAGGAGGATGGGAATTGTCGGGGCTGGAGGAGGTTACAGAGATAGGGAGGGAGGGAGGGAGGGATTTGAACAGGAGGATGGGAATTGTCGGGACTGGAGGAGGTTACAGAGATAGGGAGGGAGGGAGGGATTTGAACAGGAGGATGGGAATTGTCGGGGCTGGAGGAGGTTACAGAGATAGGGAGGGAGGGAGGGATTTGAACAGGAGGATGAGAATTGTCGGGGCTGGAGGAGGTTACAGAGATAGGGAGGGAGGGGGGCGAGGGAGGGATTTGAACAGGAGGATGGGAATTGTAGGGGCTGGAGGAGGTTACAGAGATAGGGAGGGAGGGGGGCGAGGGAGGGATTTGAACAGGAGGATGGGAATTGTAGGGGCTGGAGGAGGTTACAGAGATAGGGAGGGAGGGAGGGAATTGAACACGAGGATGGGAATTGTCGGGGCTGGAGGAGATTACAGAGATAGGGAGGGAGGGAGGGAATTGAACAGGAGGATGAGAATTGTCGGGGCTAGAGGAGGTTACAGAGATAGGGAGGGAGGGAGGGATTTGAACAGGAGGATGGGAATTGTCGGGGCTGGAGGAGGTTACAGAGATAGGGAGGGAGGGAGGGATTTGAACAGGAGGATGGGAATTGTCGGGGCTGGAGGAGGTTACAGAGATAGGGAGGGAGGCGAGGGAGGGATTTGAACTGGAGGATGGGAATTGTAGGGGCTGGAGGAGGTTACAGAGATAGGGAGGGAGGGGGGCGAGGGAGGGATTTGAACAGGAGGATGGGAATTGTAGGGGCTGGAGGAGGTTACAGAGATAGGGAGGGAGGGGGGCGAGGGAGGGATTTGAACAGGAGGATGGGAATTGTAGGGGCTGGAGGAGGTTACAGAGATAGGGAGGGAGGGAGGGAATTGAACACGAGGATGGGAATTGTCGGGGCTGGAGGAGATTACAGAGATAGGGAGGGAGGGATTTGAACAGGAGGATGGGAATTGTAGGGGCTGGAGGAGGTTACAGAGATAGGGAGGGAGGGAGGGATTTGAACAGGAGTATGAGAATTGTCGGGGCTGGAGGAGGTTACAGAGATAGGGAGGGAGGGATTTGAACAGGAGGATGAGAATTGTAGGGGCTGGAGGTGGTTACAGAGATAGGGAGGGAGGGATTTGAACAGGAGGATGAGAATTTTATGGGCTGGAGGAGGTTACAGAGATAGGGAGGGCGGGGGGTGAGGGAGGGATTTGAACAGGAGGATGAGAATTGTAGGGGCTGGAGGAGGTTACAGAGATAGGGAGGGAGAGATTTGAACAGGAGGATGAGAATTGTAGGGGCTGGAGGTGGTTACAGAGATAGGGAGGGAGGGATTTGAACAGGAGGATGAGAATTTTAGGGGCTCGAGGAGGTTACAGAGATAGGGAGGGCGGGGGGTGAGGGAGGGATTTGAACAGGAGGATGAGAATTGTAGGGGCTGGAGGAGGTTACAGAGATAGGGAGGGAGAGATTTGAACAGGAGGATGAGAATTGTAGGGGCTGGAGGTGGTTACAGAGATAGGGAGGGAGGGATTTGAACAGGAGGATGAGAATTTTAGGGGCTCGAGGAGGTTACAGAGATAGGGAGGGCGGGGGGTGAGGGAGGGATTTGAACAGGAGGATGAGAATTGTAGGGGCTGGAGGAGGTTACAGAGATAGAGAGGGAGGGGGTGAGGGAGGGATTTGAACAGGAGGATGAGAATTGTAGGGGCTGGAGGAGGTTACAGAGATAGGGAGGGAGGGAGGGATTTGAACAGGAGGATGAGAATTGTAGGGGCTGGAGGAGGTTACAGAGATAGGGAGGGAGGGATTTGAACAGGAGGATGAGAATTATACGGGATTGGAGGAGGTTAGAGATAGGGAGGGAGGGGGAGCGAGAGAGGGATTTCAACAGGAGGATGAGAATTGTAGGGGCTGGAGGTGGTTACAGAGATAGGGAGGGAGGGATTTGAACAGGAGGATGAGAATTTTAGGGGCTGGAGGAGGTTACAGAGATAGGGAGGGCGGGGGGTGAGGGAGGGATTTGAACAGGAGGATGAGAATTGTAGGGGCTGGAGGAGGTTACAGAGATAGAGAGGGAGGGGGTGAGGGAGGGATTTGAACAGGAGGATGAGAATTGTAGGGGCTGGAGGAGGTTACAGAGATAGGGAGGGAGGGAGGGATTTGAACAGGAGGATGAGAATTGTAGGGGCTGGAGGAGGTTACAGAGATAGGGAGGGAGGGATTTGAACAGGAGGATGAGAATTATACGGGATTGGAGGAGGTTAGAGATAGGGAGGGAGGGGGAGCGAGAGAGGGATTTCAACAGGAGGATGAGAATTTTAGGGGCTAGAGGAGGTTACAGTGATAGGGAGGGACGGGGGATTTGAAGAGGAGGATGGGAATTGTCGGGGCTGGAGGAGGTTACAGAGATTTTGGGGGCGAGGGAGGGAGGGATTTGAACAGGAGGATGAGAATTGTCGGGGCTGGAGGAGGTTACAGAGATAGGGAGGGAGGGAGGGATTTGAAGAGGAGGATGAGAATTGTCGGGGCTGGAGGAGGTTACAGAGATAGGGAGGGAGGGAGGGATTTGAACAGGAGGATGAGAATTGTAGGGGCTGGAGGAGGTTACAGAGATAGGGAGGGACTTGAACAGGAGGATGGGAATTATAGGGGCTGGAGGAGGTTACAGAGATAGGGAGGGAGGGAGGGAGGGATTTGAACAGGAGGATGGGAATTGTAGGGGCTGGAGGAGGTTACAGAGATAGGGAGGGACTTGAACAGGAGGATGGGAATTATAGGGGCTGGAGGAGGTTACAGAGATAGGGAGGGAGGGAGGGATTTGAACAGGAGGATGAGAATTGTAGGGGCTGGATGAGGTGACAGAGATAGGGAGGGAGGGATTTGAACAGGAGGATGGGAATTGTAGGGGCTGGAGGAGGTTACAGAGATAGGGAGGGAGGGAGGGATTTGAACAGGAGGATGAGAATTGTAGGGGCTGGAGGAGGTTACAGAGATAGGGAGGGAGGGAGGGATTTGAACAGGAGGATGGGAATTGTAGGGGCTGGAGGAGGTGACAGAGATAGGGAGGGAGGGATTTGAACAGGAGGATGAGAATTGTCGGGGCTGGAGGAGGTTACAGAGATAGGGAGGGAGGGATTTGAACAGGAGGATGAGAATTGTCGGGGCTGGAGGAGGTTACAGAGATAGGGAGGGAGGGATTTGAACAGGAGGATGAGAATTGTCGGGGCTGGAGGAGGTTACAGAGATAGGGAGGGAGGGAGGGAGGGATTTGAACAGGAGGATGAGAATTGTAGGGGCTGGAGGAGGTTACAGAGATAGGGAGGGAGGGAGGGAGGGATTTGAACAGGAGGATGAGAATTGTAGGGGCTGGAGGAGGTTACAGAGACAGGGAGGGAGCGAGGGAGGGATTTGAACAGGAGGATGGGAATTGTAGGGGCTGGAGGAGGTTACAGAGATAGGGAGGGAGGGAGGGAGGGATTTGAACAGGAGGATGAGAATTGTAGGGGCTGGAGGAGGTTACAGAGATAGGGAGGGAGGGAGGGAGGGATTTGAACAGGAGGATGAGAATTGTAGGGGCTGGAGGAGGTTACAGAGACAGGGAGGGAGCGAGGGAGGGATTTGAACAGGAGGATGGGAATTGTAGGGGCTGGAGGAGGTTACAGAGATAGGGAGGGAGGGAGGGAGGGATTTGAACAGGAGGATGACAATTGTAGGGGCTGGAGGAGGTTACAGAGACAGGGAGGGAGCGAGGGAGGGATTTGAACAGGAGGATGGGAATTGTAGGGGCTGGAGGAGGTTACAGAGATAGGGAGGGAGCGAGGGAGGGATTTGAACAGGAGGATGAGAATTGTAGGGGCTGGAGGAGGTTACAGAGATAGGGAGGGAAGGATTTGAACATGAGGATGAGAATTATACGGGATGGGAGGAGATTCCAGAGATATGGAGGGAGGGGGAGCGAGAGAGGGATTTCAACAGGAGGATGACAATTGTAGGGGCTGGAGGAGGTTACAGAGATAGGGAGGGATGGGGGGGATTTGAACAGGAGGATGAGAATTGTCGGGGCTGGAGGAGGTTACAGAGATAGGGAGGGAGGGATTTGAACAGGAGGGTGAGAATTGTAGGGGCTGGAGGAGGTTACAGAGATAGGGAGGGAGGGGGCAAGGGAGGGATTTGAACAGGAGGATGAGAATTGTAGGGGCTGGAGGAGGTTACAGAGATAGGGAGGGAGGGAGGGATTTGAACAGGAGGATGAGAATTGTAGGGGCTGGAGGAGGTTACAGAGATAGGGAGGGAGGGGGCAAGGGAGGGATTTGAACAGGAGGATGAGAATTGTAGGGGCTGGAGGAGGTTACAGAGATAGGGAGGGAGGGAGGGATTTGAACAGGAGGATGAGAATTGTAGGTGTTGGAGGAGGTTACAGAGATAGGGAGGGAGGGAGGGATTTGAAGAGGAGGATGAGAATTGTCGGGGCTGGAGGAGGTTACAGAGATAGGGAGGGAGGGATTTGAACAGGAGGATGAGAATTGTCAGGGCTGGAGGAGGTTACAGAGATAGGGAGGGAGGGACTTGAACAGGAGGATGGGAATTGTAGGGGCTGGAGGAGGTTACAGAGATAGGGAGGGAGGGAGGGATTTGAACAGGAGGATGAGAATTGTCGGGGCTGGAGGAGGTTACAGAGATAGGGAGGGAGGGATTTGAACAGGAGGATGAGAATTGTAGGGGCTGGAGGAGGTTACAGAGATAGGGAGGGAGGGAGGGAGGGATTTGAACAGGAGGATGAGAATTGTCGGGGCTGGAGGAGGTTACAGAGATAGGGAGGGAGGGAGGGATTTGAACAGGAGGATGAGAATTGTAGGGGCTGGAGGAGGTTACAGAGATAGGGAGGGAGGGAGGGATTTGAACAGGAGGATGAGAATTGTCGGGGCTGGAGGAGGTTACAGAGATAGGGAGGGAGGGATTTGAACAGGAGGATGAGAATTGTCGGGGCTGGAGGAGGTTACAGAGATAGGGAGGGAGGGATTTGAACAGGAGGATGAGAATTGTCGGGGCTGGAGGAGGTTACAGAGATAGGGAGGGAGGGAGGGAGGGATTTGAACAGGAGGATGAGAATTGTAGGGGCTGGAGGAGGTTACAGAGATAGGGAGGGAGGGAGGGAGGGATTTGAACAGGAGGATGAGAATTGTAGGGGCTGGAGGAGGTTACAGAGACAGGGAGGGAGCGAGGGAGGGATTTGAACAGGAGGATGGGAATTGTAGGGGCTGGAGGAGGTTACAGAGATAGGGAGGGAGGGAGGGATTTGAACAGGAGGATGAGAATTGTAGGGGCTGGAGGAGGTTACAGAGATAGGGAGGGAGGGATTTGAACAGGAGGATGAGAATTGTAGGGGCTGGAGGAGGTTACAGAGACAGGGAGGGAGCGAGGGAGGGATTTGAACAGGAGGATGGGAATTGTAGGGGCTGGAGGAGGTTACAGAGATAGGGAGGGAGGGAGGGAGGGATTTGAACAGGAGGATGAGAATTGTAGGGGCTGGAGGAGGTTACAGAGATAGGGAGGGAGCGAGGGAGGGATTTGAACAGGAGGATGGGAATTGTAGGGGCTGGAGGAGGTTACAGAGATAGGGAGGGAGCGAGGGAGGGATTTGAACAGGAGGATGAGAATTGTAGGGGCTGGAGGAGGTTACAGAGATAGGGAGGGAAGGATTTGAACATGAGGATGAGAATTATACGGGATGGGAGGAGATTCCAGAGATATGGAGGGAGGGGGAGCGAGAGAGGGATTTCAACAGGAGGATGAGAATTGTAGGGGCTGGAGGAGGTTACAGAGATAGGGAGGGATGGGGGGGATTTGAACAGGAGGATGAGAATTGTCGGGGCTGGAGGAGGTTACAGAGATAGGGAGGGAGGGATTTGAACAGGAGGGTGAGAATTGTAGGGGCTGGAGGAGGTTACAGAGATAGGGAGGGAGGGGACAAGGGAGGGATTTGAACAGGAGGATGAGAATTGTAGGGGCTGGAGGAGGTTACAGAGATAGGGAGGGAGGGAGGGATTTGAACAGGAGGATGAGAATTGTCGGGGCTGGAGGAGGTTACAGAGATAGGGAGGGAGGGAGGGATTTGAACAGGAGGATGGGAATTGTAGGAGCTGGAGGAGGTTACAGAGATAGGGAGGGAGGGAGGGATTTGAACAGGAGGCTGAGAATTGTCGGGGCTGGAGGAGGCTACAGAGATAGGGAGGGAGGGAGGGATTTGAACAGGAGGATGAGAATTGTCGGGGCTGGAGGAGGTTACAGAGATAGGGAGGGAGGGGAGGATTTGAACATGAGGATGAGAATTATACGGGATTGGAGGAGGTTACAGAGATAGGGAGGGAGGGAGGGAGGGATTTGAACAGGAGGGTGAGAATTGTAGGGGCTGGAGGAGGTTAGAGATAGGGAGGGAGGGGGAGCGAGAAAGGGATTTCAAGAGGAGGATGAGAATTTTAGGGGCTAGAGCAGGTTACAGAGATAGGGAGGGAGGGGAGGGATTTGAACAGGAGGATGAGAATTGTAGGGGCTGGAGGAGGTTACAGAGATAGGGAGGGAGGGATTTGAACAGGAGGATGAGAATTGTCAGGGCTGGAGGAGGTTACAGAGATAGGGGGCGAGGGAGGGATTTGAAGAGGAGGATGAGAATTGTCGGGGCTGGAGGAGGTTACAGAGATAGGGAGGGAGGGAGGGATTTGAAGAGGAGGATGAGAATTGTCGGGGCTGGAGGAGGTTACAGAGATAGGGAGGGAGGGATTTGAACAGGAGGATGAGAATTGTCAGGGCTGGAGGAGGTTACAGAGATAGGGAGGGAGGGAGGGATTTGAACAGGAGGATGAGAATTGTAGGGGCTGGAGGAGGTTACAGAGATAGGGAGGGAAGGATTTGAACATGAGGATGAGAATTATACGGGATGGGAGGAGATTACAGAGATATGGAGGGAGGGGGAGCGAGAGAGGGATTTCAACAGGAGGATGAGAATTGTAGGGGCTGGAGGAGGTTACAGAGATAGGGAGGGAGGGGGGCATTTGAACAGGAGGATGAGAATTGTCGGGGCTGGAGGAGGTTACAGAGATAGGGAGGGAGGGATTTGAACAGGAGGGTGAGAATTGTAGGGGCTGGAGGAGGTTACAGAGATAGGGAGGGAGGGGGCAAGGGAGGGATTTGAACAGGAGGATGAGAATTGTAGGGGCTGGAGGAGGTTACAGAGATAGGGAGGGAGGGAGGGATTTGAACAGAAGGATGAGAATTGTAGGGGTTGGAGGAGGTTACCGAGATAGGGAAGGAGTGGGATTTGAACAGGAGGATGAGAATTGTAGGGACTTAAGGAGGTTACAGAGATATGGAGGGAGGGGGAGCGAGAGAGGGATTTCAACAGTAGGATGAGAATTGTAGGAGCTGGAGGAGGTTACAGAGATAGGGAGGGAGGGAGGGAGGGGGGGATTTGAACAGGAGGATGAGAATTGTCGGGGCTGGAGGAGGTTACAGACATAGGGAGGGAGGGAGGGATTTGAACAGGAGGATGAGAATTGTAGGGGCTGGAGGAGGTTACAGAGATAGGGAGGGAGGGAGGGATTTGAACAGGAGGATGAGAATTGTCGGGGCTGGAGGAGGTTACAGAGATAGGGAGGGAGGGAGGGATTTGAACAGGAGGGTGAGAATTGTAGGGGCTGGAGGAGATTACAGAGATAGGGCGGGAGGGGGCAAGGGAGGGATTTGAACAGGGGGATGAGAATTGTAGGAGCTGGAGGAGGTTACAGAGATAGGGAGGGAGGGAGGGATTTGAACAGGTGGATGAGAATTGTAGGGGTTGGAGGAGGTTAATGAGACAGGGAGGGAGGAATGGGGGAGGGATTTGAACAGGAGGATGAGAATTGTAGGGGCTGGAGTAGGTTAGAGAGATAGGGAAGGAGGGAGGGGGATTTGAACAGGAGGATGAGAATTGTAGGGGCTGGAGGAGGTTACAGAGATGGGGAGGGAGAGGGGGCGAGGGAGGGATTTGAGCAGGAGGATGAGAATTGTCGGGGCTGGAGGAGGTTACAGAGATAGGGATCGAGGGAGGGATTTGAATAGGAGGATGGGAATTGTCGGGGCTGGAGGAGGTTACAGAGATAGGGAGGGAGGGAGGGATTTGAACAGGAGGCTGAGAATTGTAGGGGCTGGAGGAGGTTACAGAGATAGGGAGGGAGGGAGGGATTTGAACAGGAGGCTGAGAATTGTAGGGGCTGGAGGAGGTTACAGAGATAGGGAGGGAGGGATTTGAATAGGAGGATGGGAATTGTAGGGGCTGGAGGAGGTTAACGAGACAGGGAGGGAGGAAGGGGGGAGGGATTTGAACAGGAGGATGAGAATTGTAGGGGCTGGAGTAGGTTAGAGAGATAGGGAAGGAGGGACGGGGATTTGAACAGGAGGATGAGAATTATAGGGGCTGGAGGAGGTTACAGAGATGGGGAGGGAGAGGGGGCGAGGGAGGGATTTGAGCAGGAGGATGAGAATTGTAGGGGCTGGAGGAGGTTACAGAGATAGGGATCGAGGGAGGGATTTGAATAGGAGGATGGGAATTGTCGGGGCTGGAGGAGGTTACAGAGATAGGGAGGGAGGGAAGGATTTGAACAGGAGGCTGAGAATTGTAGGGGCTGGAGGAGGTTACAGAGATAGGGGAGGGAGGGAAGGGGGAGGTATTTGAACAGGAGGCTGGAGGAGGTTACAGAGATAGGGAGGGAGGGATTTGAATAGGAGGATGGGAATTGTAGGGGCTGGAGGAGGTTACAGAGATAGGGAGGGGCGGGGGCGAGGGAGGGATTTGAACAGGAGGATGAGAATTATACGTGATTGGAGGAGGTACAGAGATAGGGAGGGAGGGCGAGGAAGGTATTTGAACAGGAGGATGGGAATTGTAGGGGCTGGAGGAGGTTAGAGAGATAGGGAGGGATTTGAACAGGAGGATGAGAATTGTTGGGGCTGGAGGAGGTTACAGAGATAGGAGGGTGGGGGCGAGGGAGGGATTTGAAGAGGATGAGAATTGTAGGGGCTTGTGGAGGTTACAGAGATAGGGAGGCGAGGGAAGGGTTTGAAGAGGAGGATGAGAATTATACGGGATTGGTACAGGTTATAGAGATAGGGAGGGAGGGAGGGATTTGAACAGGAGGATGAGAATTGTAGGTATGGAGGAGGTTACAGAGATAGGGAGAGAGGGAGGGATTTGAACAGGAGGATGAGAATTGTAGGGGCTGGAAGAGGTTACAGAGATAGGGAGGGAGGGGGCGAGGGAGGGATTTGAACAGGAGGATGAGAATTGTAGGGGCTGTAAGAGGTTACAGAGATAAGGAGGGGAGGGAGGGATTTGAACAGGATGGGAATTGTAGGGGCTGGAGGAGGTTAGAGATAGGGAGGGAGGGGGGGGGCGAAGGAGGGATTTGAACAGGAGGATGAGAATTGTCGGGGCTCGAGGAGGTTACAGCGATAGGGAGGGAGGGAGGGAGGGATTTGAACAGGAAGATGGGAATTGTCGGGACTGGAGGAGGTTACAGAGATTTTGGGGGCGAGGGAGGGAGGGATTTGAACAGGAGGATGAGAATTGTCGGGGCTGGAGGAGGTTACAGAGATAGGGAGGGAGGGACATGAACAGGAGGATGGGAATTGTAGGGGCCGGAGGAGGTTACAGAGATAGGGAGGGAGGGAGGGATTTGAACAGGAGGATGAGAATTGTAGGAGCTGGAGGAGGTTACAGAGATAGGGAGGGAAGGATTTGAACATGAGGATGAGAATTATACGGGATTGGAGGAGATTACAGAGATATGGAGGGAGGGGGAGCGAGAGAGGGATTTCAACAGTAGGATGAGAATTGTAGGAGCTGGAGGAGGTTACAGAGATAGGGAGGGAGGGAGGGAGGGAGGGAGGGGGGGATTTGAACAGGAGGATGAGAATTGTCGGGGCTGGAGGAGGTTACAGACATAGGGAGGGAGGGAGGGATTTGAACAGGAGGATGAGAATTGTAGGGGCTGGAGGAGGTTACAGAGATAGGGAGGGAGGGAGGGATTTGAACAGGAGGATGAGAATTGTCGGGGCTGGAGGAGGTTACAGAGATAGGGAGGGAGGGAGGGATTTGAACAGGAGGGTGAGAATTGTAGGGGCTGGAGGAGGTTACAGAGATAGGGCGGGAGGGGGCAAGGGAGGGATTTGAACAGGAGGATGAGAATTGTAGGAGCTGGAGGAGGTTACAGAGATAGGGAGGGAGGGAGGGATTTGAACAGGAGGATGAGAATTGTAGGGGTTGGAGGAGGTTAATGAGACAGGGAGGGAGGAATGGGGGAGGGATTTGAACAGGAGGATGAGAATTGTAGGGGCTGGAGTAGGTTAGAGAGATAGGGAAGGAGGGAGGGGGATTTGAACAGGAGGATGAGAATTGTAGGGGCTGGAGGAGGTTACAGAGATGGGGAGGGAGAGGGGGCGAGGGAGGGATTTGAGCAGGAGGATGAGAATTGTAGGGGCTGGAGGAGGTTACAGAGATAGGGATCGAGGGAGGGATTTGAATAGGAGGATGGGAATTGTCGGGGCTGGAGGAGGTTACAGAGATAGGGAGGGAGGGAGGGATTTGAACAGGAGGCTGAGAATTGTAGGGGCTGGAGGAGGTTACAGAGATAGGGAGGGAGGGAGGGATTTGAACAGGAGGCTGAGAATTGTAGGGGCTGGAGGAGGTTACAGAGATAGGGAGGGAGGGATTTGAATAGGAGGATGGGAATTGTAGGGGCTGGAGGAGGTTAACGAGACAGGGAAGAAGGGGGGAGGGATTTGAACAGGAGGATGAGAATTGTAGGGGCTGGAGTAGGTTAGAGAGATAGGGAAGGAGGGACGGGGATTTGAACAGGAGGATGAGAATTGTAGGGGCTGGAGGAGGTTACAGAGATGGGGAGGGAGAGGGGGCGAGGGAGGGATTTGAGCAGGAGGATGAGAATTGTAGGGGCTGGAGGAGGTTACAGAGATAGGGATCGAGGGAGGGATTTGAATAGGAGGATGGGAATTGTCGGGGCTGGAGGAGGTTACAGAGATAGGGAGGGGCGGGGGCGAGGGAGGGATTTGAACAGGAGGATGAGAATTATACGTGATTGGAGGAGGTACAGAGATAGGGAGGGAGGGCGAGGAAGGTATTTGAACAGGAGGATGGGAATTGTAGGGGCTGGAGGAGGTTAGAGAGATAGGGAGGGATTTGAACAGGAGGATGAGAATTGTTGGGGCTGGAGGAGGTTACAGAGATAGGAGGGAGGGGGCGAGGGAGGGATTTGAAGAGGATGAGAATTGTAGGGGCTTGTGGAGGTTACAGAGATAGGGAGGCGAGGGAAGGGTTTGAAGAGGAGGATGAGAATTATACGGGATTGGTACAGGTTATAGAGATAGGGAGGGAGGGAGGGATTTGAACAGGAGGATGAGAATTGTAGGTATGGAGGAGGTTACAGAGATAGGGAGAGAGGGAGGGATTTGAACAGGAGGATGAGAATTGTAGGGGCTGGAAGAGGTTACAGAGATAGGGAGGGAGGGAGGGATTTGAACAGGAGGATGGGAATTGTAGGGGCTGGAGGAGGTTACAGAGATAGGGAGGGAGGGGGCGACGGAGGGATTTGAACAGGAGGATGAGAATTGTAGGGGCTGTAAGAGGTTACAGAGATAAGGAGGGGAGGGAGGGATTTGAACAGGATGGGAATTGTAGGGGCTGGAGGAGGTTAGAGATAGGGAGGGAGGGGGGGGCGAAGGAGGGATTTGAACAGGAGGATGAGAATTGTCGGGGCTCGAGGAGGTTACAGCGATAGGGAGGGAGGGAGGGATTTGAACAGGACGAAGAGAATTGTAGGGGCTGGAGCAGGTTACAGAGATAGGGAGGGAGGGAGGGATTTGAACAGGAGGATGAGAATTGTAGGGGCTGGAGGAGGTTACAGAGATAGGGAGGGATTTGAACAGGAGGATGAGAATTGTTGGGGCTGGAGGAGGTTACAGAGATAGGGAGGGAGGGGGCGAGGGAGGGATTTGAAGAGGATGAGAATTGTAGGGGCTTGTGGAGGTTACAGAGATAGGGAGGCGAGGGAAGGGTTTGAAGAGGAGAATGAGAATTATACGGGATTGGTACAGGTTATAGAGATAGGGAGGGAGGGATTTGAATAGGAGGATGAGAATTGTAGGTATGGAGGAGGTTACAGAGATAGGGAGGGAGGGGGCGAGGGAGGGATTTGAACAGGAGGATGAGAATTGTAGGGGCTGTAAGAGGTTACAGAGATAAGGAGGGGAGGGAGGCATTTGAACAGGATGGGAATTGTAGGGGCTGGAGGAGGTTAGAGATAGGGAGGGAGGGGGGGGCG
The DNA here is from genome assembly GCF_047496885.1 of Scyliorhinus torazame. Lineage (NCBI taxonomy): Eukaryota > Metazoa > Chordata > Chondrichthyes > Carcharhiniformes > Scyliorhinidae > Scyliorhinus > Scyliorhinus torazame. The sequence goes on from NC_092729.1 coordinate 81,974,057, forward strand.
AAGGAGGGATTTGAACAGGAGGATGAGAATTGTCGGGGCTCGAGGAGGTTACAGCGATGGGGAGGGAGGGGAGCGAGGGAGGGATTTGAACAGGAGGATGGGAATTGTAGGGGCTGGAGGAGGTTACAGAGATAGGGAGGGAGGGTGGCAAGGGAGGGATTTGAACAGGAGGCTGAGAATTGTAGGGGCTGGAGGAGGTTACAGCGATAGGGAGGGAGGGAGGTGGCGAAGGAGGGATGTGAAGAGAAGGATGAGAATTGTCGGGGCTGGAGGAGGTTACATAGATAGGGAGGGAGAGAGGGATTTGAACAGGAGGATGAGAATTGTAGGGGCTGGAGGAGGTTACAGAGATGGGGAGGGAGGGAGGGATTTGAACAGGAGGATGGGAATTGTCAGGGCTGGAGGAGGTTACAGAGATAGGGAGGATGGGAATTGTAGGGGCTGGAGGAGGTTACAGAGATAGGGAGGGAGGGATTTGAACAGGAGGATGAGAATTATACGAGATTGGAGGAGGTTACAGAGATAGGGAGGCAGGGGGGATTTGAACAGGAGGATGAGAATTGTCGGGGCTGGAGGAGGTTTCAGAGATAGGGAGGGAGGGAGGGATTTGAACAGGACGATGAGAATTGTAGGGGCTGGAGGGGGTTACAGAGATAGGGAGGGCGGCGAGGGAGGGATTTGAACAGGAGGATGGGAATTGTAGGGGCTGGAGGAGGTTACAGAGATAGGGAGGGAGGGAGGGATTTGAACAGGAGGATGAGAATTGTAGGGGCTGGAGCAGGTTACAGAGATAGGGAGGGAGGGAGGGATTTGAACAGGAGGATGAGAATTGTAGGGGCTGGAGGAGGTTACAGAGATAGGGAGGGAGGGAGGGATTTGAACAGGAGGATGAGAATTGTCGGGGCTGGAGGAGGTTACAGAGATAGGGAGGGATTTGAACAGGAGGATGAGAATTATACGGGATTGGAGAAGGTTACAGAGAAATGGAGGGAGGGCGAGGGAGGTATTTGAACAGGAGCATGAGAATTGTAGGGGCTGGAGGGGGTTACAGAGATAGGGAGGGAGGGGGCGAGGGAGGGATTTGAACAGGAGAGTGAGAATTGTAGGGGCTGGAGGAGGTTACAGAGATAGGGAGGGAGGGGGCAAGGGAGGGATTTGAACAAGAGGATGAGAATTGTAGGGGTTGGAGGAGGTTACCGAGACAGGGAGGGAGGAAGGGGGGAGGGATTTGAACAGGAGGACGAGAATTGTAGGGGCTGGAGGTTACAGAGATAGGGAGGGAGGGAGGGATTTGAACAGGAGTATGGGAATTGTAGGGGCTGGAGTAGGTTACAGAGATAGGGAGGGAGGGATTTGAGCAGGAGGATGAGAATTGTAGGGGCTGGAGGAGGTTACAGAGATAGGGAGGGAGGGATTTGAACAGGAGGATGAGAATTGTCGGGGCTGGAGGAGGTTACAGAGATAGGGAGTGAGGAAGGGATTTGAATAGGAGGATGGGAATTGTAGGGGCTGGAGGAGGTTACAGAGATAGGGAGAGAGGGAGGGATTTAAACAGGAGGCTGAGAATTGTAGGGGCTGGAGGAGGTTACAGAGATAGGCAGGGAGGGATTCGAACAGGAGGATGAGAATTGTCGGTGCTGGAAGAGGTTACCGAGATAGGGAGGGAGGGGGGAGGTATTTGAACAGGAGGCTGGAGGAGGTTACAGAGATAGGGAGGGATTTGAACAGGAGGATGAGAATTGTTGGGGCTGGAAGAGGTTACAGAGATAGGGAGGGAGGGGGTGAGGGAGGGATTTGAAGATGATGACAATTGTAGGGGCTCCTGGAGGTTAGAGATACGGAGGCGAGGGAGGGATTTGAAGAGGAGGATGAGAATTATACGGGATTGGTGCAGGTTACAAAGATAGGGAGGGAGGGAGGCGAGGGAGGGATTTGAACAGGAGGATGAAAATTGTAGGGGCTGGAGGAGGTTACAGAGATAGGGAGGGAGGTGGAGCGAGAGATGGATTTGAACAGGAGGATGGGAATTGTAGGGGCTGGAGGAGGTTACAGAGATAGGGAGGGAGGGGGCGAGGGAGGGATTTGAACAGCAGGATGAGAATTGTAGGGGCTGTAGGAGGTTACAGAGATTGGAAGGGAGGGGGCGAGGGAGGGATTTGAACAGCAGGATGAGAATTGTAGGGGCTGTAGGAGGTTACAGAGATTGGAAGGGAGGGGGCGAGGGAGGGATTTGAACAGGAGAGTGAGAATTGTAGGGGCTGGAAGAGTTTACAGAGATAAGGAGGGGAGGGAGGGATTTGAACAGGATGGGAATTGTAGGGGCTGGAGGAGGTTAGGGATAGGGAGGGAGGGGGGCGAGGGAGGGAGGAAGGGGGCGATGGAGGGATTTGAACAGAAGGATGAGAATTGTCGGGGCTCGAGGAGGTTACAGCGATGGCGAGGGAGGGGAGCGAGGGAGGGATTTGAACAGGAGGATTGACATAAATCTTTGGATCCTCACTGTCTTCAGGTGATGTCCCGGAGGACTGGAGAATAGCCAATATTGTTCCTCTGTTTAGGGAGGGTAGCAAGGATAATCCAGGGAACTACAGGCCGGTGAGCCTTACGTCAGTGGTAGGGAAATTACGGGTTAGAATTCTTCGAGACAGGATCTACTCCCATTTGGAAGCAAATGGACGTATTAGTGAGAGGCAGCACGGTTTTGTGAAGGGGAGGTCGTGTCTCACTAACTTGATAGAGTTTTTCGAGGAGGTCACTAAGATGATTGATGCATGTAGGGCAGTGGATGTTGTCTATATGGACTTCAGTAAGGCCTTTGACAAGGTCCCTCATGGTAGACTAGTACAAAAGGTGAAGTCACACAGGATCAGGGGTGAGCTGGCAAGGTCGATACAGAACTGGCTAGGTCATAGAAGGCAGAGAGTAGCAATGGAAGGATGCTTTTCTAATTGGAGGGCTGTGACCAGTGGTGTTCCGCAGGGATCAGTGCTGGGACCTTCGCTGTTCGTAGTATATATAAATGATTTGGAGGAAAATGTAACTGGTCTGATTAGTAAGTTTGCAGACGACACAAAGGTTGGTGGATTTGCGGATAGCAATGAGGACTGTCAGAGGATACAGCAGGATTTAGATTGTTTGGAGACTTGGGCGGAGAGATGGCAGATGGAGTTTAATCCAGACAAATGTGAGGTAATGCATTTTGGAAGGTCTAATGCAGGTAGGGAATACACAGTGAATGGTAGAACCCTCAAGAGTATTGAAAGTCAGAGAGATCTAGGTGCACAGGTCCACGGGTCACTGAAAGGGGCAACACAGGTGGAGAAGGTAGTCAAAAAGGCATACGGCATGCTTGCCTTCCTTGGCCGGGGATTTGAGTATAAGAATTGGCAAGTCATGTTGCAGCTGTATCGAACCTTAGTTAGGCCACACTTGGAGTATAGTGCTCAATTCTGGTCGCCACACTACCAGAAGGATGTGGAGGCTTTAGAGAGGGTGCAGAAGAGATTCACCAGGATGTTGCCTGGTATGGAGGGCATTAGCTACGAGGAGCGGTTGAATAAACTCGGTTTGGGTCTTCCGGGTGCGGCTATGCAGAGCTAGGTCGCATATTCGGCAGCTCCCGCTTGGAACGGACTTTTGGGCTCTTTTACAGGGCCCCCACTGCATTTATTTGACACTTCCCGGTGTGGGAAGAAGACGGCAACATTCCCCTGACAGTGTCCCCCAGGAATGTTATGTCTTTTGGCTACCAGACCCGGCAGAAACAAAAGATTTGGCTGCAACAGGATAAACGGGGCCTCTTCCAGCATGCAGGCGGGGGAAGGGCAAGCTTAAAGCTGCAATCTGACCTGAGGGCCTGTATCAAAGGTGAATTCTAACAGCAGAGGGAACAACTGTGAAAAGATCTCACCAAGGCCACTGAAGAAGCGGGGACGAGGCTTCCGGTGGCGGCCATGGAGGAGTAGGTCGCGCATTCGGCAGCTCCCGTCTGGAACGGACTCTTAGACCTTTTTCAGGAGTTTCCACGGACATTTTGGGGCAGATTGGTGAAGCGAACACTGCCAAAAGGATTCCCTCTCGAGACTTCCGGTTGCGGCTATGCGGAGCTAAGTCGCGCATTCGGCGGCTCCCGCAACAACGGACTTTTGGGCTCTTTTCAGGGCCCCCAAGGGCACTTTTCCGACGTTTCCCGGTGTGGGAAGGAGTTAATAATAGCTCCCCGTCAGTATATGGCTTTAACTAGGAGCGGGGCGACAAAAAAGGTGGTGGTGGACCAGAAGAAGGGAGGGAAGAAGAACAAAATGGCGGCGGGAGGAGACCAGGCAGCGTGAAGGCAGTGGGCGGAGGAGCAGCAGGAGGGTATCCAGCACTGCCTCAGAGAGATTAAAACGGACCTGCTAGAGCCGATGAAGGCGTCTATTGATAAGCTGCTGGAGACACAAACGGCCCAGGGGGTGGCGATCCGCGAGGCTCGACAAAAGATCTCCGATAACGAGGACGAGATCTTGGGCCTGGCGGTAAAGGTGGAGGCGCACGAGGCGCTCCACAAGACATGGCAGGAGCGGTTTGAGGAGATGGAGAATCGGTCGAGGCGGAAGAATCGGCGGATTCTGGGCCTCCCGGAGGGGCCGGACGTGGGGGCCTATGTGGTCACCATGTTGAACTCGCTGATGGGAGCGGGGTCCTTCCAGGGGCCCCAGGAGCTGGAAGGGGCCCACAGAGTGCTGGCGAGGAGGCCCAAGGCTAACGAGCCTCCGCGGGCGGTGCTGGTGCGGTTCCATCGGTTCGTCGATCGGGAGTGCGTGCTCAGGTGGGGCCAAGAAGGAGAGGAGCAGCAGGTGGCAGAACGCGGAGGTTCGGATATATCAGGACTGGAGTGCGGAGGTGGCGAAGAGGGGGGCCGGGTACAATTGAGCGAAGGCGGTGCTGCACAGGAAGGGGGTGAAGTTTGGCATGCTGCAGCCGGCGCGACTGTGGGTTACCTCCAAGGACCGGCACCACTATTTTGAGTCTCCGGAGGAGGCGTGGGCCTTTGTTCAGACCGAGAAGCTGGACACAGACTGAGGGTCGGGATGGGCGATTGGGGACTGCGGTGGACATGTTATGCCTATTTTTGGTTCGGGGGGGGGGGGGGGGGGTCCTTTGCATTGTTTTGGGTTTCTTTTTCTCTTTCGGGTTGGGGAGGGTGGCTGGGGCGGGTTGGGCACTGTTTTGGTTGGTGGCGGGGCCTGGTAGGTGGAGAGCGCGGGATTTTTTCCCGCGCCGAAGACTGGGGGGGGGACGGGACCGGGGCGGGGAAGCGAGGATTGTTTCCCGCGCTTAGAACGGAGGGGGAGAGCCTGTGAATGGGGAGCGGGAGAGGAGGGTGTGCCACACAATGGGAGGAGTCGAAGGGGAGGCGGGAGTGGCCGGGGTCAGCTGACTTGCGGAAGTGCAATGGGGGGAGTAAACCAGCTAGGCTGGGTCCTAGCCCGGGGGGGGGGCGAATCGAGTTGCTGTTGCTAAGATCAAGGAGGAGCTGGAGCGAGCGGGGTGGGTCGAGAGGGGGGTATGCCGCTGTGGGGAACGGGCCGGGTGTGGGGTGCGGGCGCGTGGCTGGCCGAGGAGGGGTCATGGCTAGTCGGCGGGGGAGGGGGGCGGGTAGCCCCCTGATCCGGCTGATAACCTGGAACGTAAGGGGACTGAACGGGCCGGTCAAGCGGGCCCGGGTGTTCGCGCACCTGAAGGGGCTCAAGGCGGATGTGGTTATGCTCCAGGAGACACACCTGAAGGTGGCAGACCAGGTAAGACTGAGGAAAGGGTGGGTAGGTCAGGTGTTTCACTCTGGATGCCAAAAATCGAGGGGTGGCGATCTTGGTGGGAAAGATGGTGTCATTCGAGGCGTCGAGCATTGTGGCAGATAATGGCGGCAGATACATAATGGTAAGTGGTAAGTTGCAGGGAGAGAGGGTGGTACTGGTCAATGTGTACTCCCCGAACTGGGATGATGCGGGTTTTATGCAGCGTATGTTGGGTCGGATCCCAGACTTGGAAGTGGGGGGCCTGATAATGGGGGAGACTTTAACACGGTGTTGGATCCGGCACTGGATCGCTCCAGGTCTAGGACGGGTAGGAAGCCGGCGGCGGCTAGAGTGTTGAGGGGATTTATGGACCAAATGGGAGGGGTGGACCCTTGGAGATTTGCAAGGCCGGGGGCTGGAGAATTTTCATTCTTCTCGCATGTCCATAAGGCTTATTCTCGAATCGACTTTTTCATTTTGAGTAGGGCGCTGATAGCGAGAGTAGAGGATACTGAGTATTCGGCAATAGCCATTTCGGACCACGCCCCGCATTGGGTGGACTTGGAGATGGGGGGAGGAGAGGGACCAACGCCCGCTGTGGCGCTTGGAGGTGGGGCTGTTGGCGGACGAGGAGGTGAGCGAGCGGGTCCGAGGAAGTATCGAGAGGTACTTGGAGACCAACGCCAACGGGGAGGTCCGAGTGGGGATGGTATGGGAGGCACTGAAGGCGGTGGTGAGGGGAGAGCTGATCTCCATCAGGGCCCACAAGGAGCGGAAGGAGCAGGGAGAGAGGGAGAGGCTGGTGGGGGAGATGGTGAGGGTAGACAGGAGGTATGCGGAAGAACCTGAGGAAGGATTGTTGAGGAAGAGGCGCAGCCTCCAGGCCGAATGCGACCTGTTGACCACCAGGAAGGCGGAGGTGCAGTGGAGGAAGGCCCAGGGGGCGGTCTACGAGTATGGGGAAAAGGCAAGCCGGATGCTGGGGCATCTGCTTCGGAAGCGGGACGCAGCTAGGGAGATCGGGGGAGTTAAGGACAGGGGAGGGAGCGTGGTGCGGAGTGGGGTTGGCATCAATGGGGTCTTCAGGGACTTCTACGAGGAATTGTACCGATCCGAGCCCCCACGGGAGGAGGGAGGGATGGGCCGTTTCCTGGACCAATTGAGGTTTCCAAAGGTGGAATAGGGACTGGTGGCGGGACTGGGGGCCCCGATTGGGCTGGAGGAGCTGATCAAAGGGATAGGAAGCATGCAGGCGGGGAAGGCACCGGGGCCGGACGGTTTCCCGAAGAGCTCTATACAAAATATATGGACCTGTTGGGCCCGCTATTAGTTAGGACCTTCAATGAGGCAAGGGAGGGGGGGGCTTTACCCCCGACGATGTCCCGGGCACTGATCTCCTTGATCCTGAAGCGGGACAAGGATCCCCTGCAATGTGGGTCTTACAGACCGATTTCCTTGCTAAATGTAGATGCCAAGGTGCTGGCGAAGGTCTTAGCCACGAGGATTGAGGATTGTGTGCTGCAGATCATCCATGAAGAACAGACGGGGTTCGTGAAGGGGAGGCAGTTGAACGCGAATGTGTGGAGGCTTTTGAACGTTATCATGATGCCGGCGAGGGAGGGGGAGGCGGAGATAGTGGTGGCGATGGACGCTGAGAAAGCCTTCGATAGGGTAGAGTGGGGGTACCTGTGGGAGGTGCTTTAGAGGTTCGGGTTTGGGGAGGGGTTTGTCAGGTGGGTTAGGCTGTTGTATGAGGTCCCGATGGCGAGTGTGGCCACAAATAGGAGGAGGTCCGAGTACTTTCGGTTGCACCGAGGGACGAGACAGGGGTGTCACCTGTCCCCCCTGCTCTTCGCACTGGTAATTGAACCCCTGGCTATGGCACTGAGAGAGTCGAGGAACTGGAGGGGGTTGGTGCGGGGTGGGGAGGAGCTTAGGGTGTCGCTTTATGCAGACGACCTGCTGCTGTATGTGGCGGACCCGGTGGGAGGAATGCCAGAGGTAATGAGGATTCTTAGGGAATTCGGCGACTTTTCGGGGTACAAGCTCAATATGGGGAAGAGCGAGCTGTTCATGATTCACCCAGGGGACCAGGAGAGGGGGATTGGCGAGCTCTCACTAAAAAGGGCGGAGAGGAGCTTCAGGTATCTGGGAGTCCAGGTGGCCAGGAGCTGGGGGGCCCTGCATAGGCTTAACTTTACAAGGCTGGTGGAGCAAATGGAGGAGGAGTTCAAGAGGTGGGACGTGTTGCCGCTGTCCCTGGCGGGTAGGGTGCAGTCAATCAAAATGAAGGTGCTCCAAAGGTTTTTGTTCCTGTTCCAGTGCCTCCCCGTGTTTATCCCGAAGGCTTTTTTCAGGCGGGTTAACAGGAGTATAATGGCGTTTGTGTGGGCGCGAGGGACTCCGAAGGTGAGAAGGGTGTTCCTGGAGCGGAGTAGAGATAGGGGGGAGCTGGCGCTGCCCAACCTCTGTGGCTACTACTGGGCCGCCAATGCGACAATGGTGCGCAAGTGGGTGATGGGAGGGGGAGGGGGCTGCATGGAAGAGGCTGGAGACGGCGTCCTGTGTGGGTACGAGTCTGGGGGCGCTGGCAACGGCGCCGCTGCCGCTCCCTCCAAGGAGGTATACCACGAGCCCGGTGGTGGTGGCGGCCCTCAAAATTTGGGGGCAGTGGAGGCGGCATAGGGGGGGAAGTTAGGGCCTCGGCGTGGACCCCATTACGGGGGAACCACCGGTTCACCCCAGGAAGAGCAGGTGGAGGGTTTTCGGGGTGGCACAGGGCAGGGATACGAAAGTTGGGGGACCTGTTTGTGGACGGGAAGTTCGCGAGCTTGGGTGAGCTGGAGGAGAAGTACGGGCTCCCCCCGGGGAACACCTTCAGGTACTTACAGGTAAGGGCGTTTGCCAGACGGCAGGTGATGGAATTCCCATGGCTACTGCCACACAGAGTACAGGACAGGGTGCTCTCGGGGGGTGGGTGGGAGTGGGGAAGATCTCGGAAACTTACCAGGTGATGCAGGAGGAGGAGGAGGCCTCGGTGGTGGAGGTGAAAGGTAAGTGGGAGGAGGAGTTGGGAGAGGAGATTGAGGAAGGGATGTGGGCAGATGCCCTGGGGAGGGTGAACTCTTCCTCTTCATGCGCGAGGCTCAGCCTCATACAGTTTAAGGTGCTGCACAGGGCACACATGACCGGGACAAGGATGAGCAGGTTCTTTGGGGGTGAGGACAGGTGTGTTAGGTGCTCAGGGAGCCCAGCAAATCACACCCATATGTTCTGGGCATGCCCACGCTGGAGGAATTTTGGAAGGGCGTAGCGAGGACGGTGTCGAGGGTGGTAGGATCCAGGGTCAGACCGGGCTGGGGGCTCGCAATATTTGGGGTGGCACAGGAGCCGGGAGTGCAGGAGGCGAAAGAGGCCGGAATTCTGGCCTTTGCGTCCCTGGTAGCCCGGCGAAGGATTCTCCTTCAGTGGAAAGATACGAGGCCCCCAAGCATGGAATCCTGGATCAGCGATATGGCAGGGTTCATTAAAATGGAGAGGGTGAAATTCGCCTTGAGAGGGTCGGTACAAGGGGTCTTTAGGCGGTGGCAACCGTTCTTAGACTCTCTGGTAGAACGATAGACATTGGTCAATGGCAGCAGCAGCTCGGGCGGGGGGGGAGTTTACTTTATTTTTGTTTATGTTATTTACACTGGAGGGTCTGAGGGGGTGTATACACCGGTTGTGTTAAGTCGGGATGTTAATGTTTATGTACAGGGGGTTTGGGGGGTCGCTTTTTTCGATTGTGTTTTGTACTTAACCCTGTTGGGTTCTTTTTTCTTTCTCATTTTGTTATTGATATTTTATGAAAACCTTTAATAAAATGTTTTTTGAAAAAAAAAGAATAAACTCGGTTTGTTCTCACTGGAACGAAGGAGGTTGAGGGGAGACCTGATAGAGGTCTACAAAATTATGAGGGGCATAGACAGAGTGGATAGTCAGAGGCTTTTCCCCGGGGTAGAGGGGTCAATTACTCGGGGGCAGAGGTTTAAGGTGAGAGGGGCAAGGTTTAGAGTAGATGTACGAGGCAAGTTTTTTTACACAGAGGGTAGTGGGTGCCTGAACTCGCTACCGGAGGAGGTGGTGGAAGCAGGGACGATAGTGACGTTTAAGGGGCATCTTGACAAATACATGAATAGGATGGGAATAGAGGGATACGCACCCAGGAAGTGTAGAAGATTGTAGTTTAGTCGGGCAGCCATGGTCGGCACGGGCTTGGAGGGCCGAAGGGCCTGTTCCTGTGCTGTACATTTCTTTGTTATTTCATGAGAATTGTCGGGGCTGGAGGAGGTTACAGAGATATGGAGGGAGGGGGCGAGGGAGGGATTTGAACAGGAGGATGAGAATTGTAGGGGTTGGAGGAGGTTACAGAGATAGGTAGGGAGGGATTTGAACAGGAGGATGAGAATTGTCGGGGCTGGAGGAGGTTACAGAGATAGGGAGGGAAGGAGGGATTTGAACAGGAGGATGAGAATTGTCGGGGCTGGAGGAGGTTACAGAGATAGGGAGGGAGGGAGGGAGGGATTTGAACAGGAGGATGGGAATTGTAGGGGCTGGAGGAGGTTACAGAGATAGGGAGGAGGGGGGGATTTGAACAGGAGGATGAGAATTGTCGGGGCTGGAGGAGGTTACAGAGATAGGGAGGGAGGGGGCGAGGGAGGGATTTGAACAGGAGGATGGGAATTGTAGGGGCTGGAGGAGGTTACAGAGATAGGGAGGGAGGGAGGGATTTGAACAGGAGGATGGAATTGTCGGGGCTGGAGGAGGTTACAGAGATAGGGAGGGAGGGGGCGAGGGAGGGATTTGAACAGGAGGATGAGAATTGTAGGGGTTGGAGGAGGTTACAGAGATAGGGAGGGAGGGATTTGAACAGGAGGATGAGAATTGTAGGGGCTGGAGGATGTTACAGAGAAAGGGAGGGAGGGAGGGATTTGAACAGGAGGATGAGAATTGTCGGGGCTGGAGGAGGTTACAGAGATAGGGAGGGAGGGAGGGATTTGAACAGGAGGATGAGAATTGTCGGGGCTGGAGGAGGTTACAGAGATAGGGAGGGAGGGGGGGATTTGAACAGTAGGATGAAATTGTCGGGGCTAGAGGAGGTTACAGAGATAGGGGGCGAGGGAGGGATTTGAACAGGAGGATGAGAATTGTAGGGGCTGGGTGAGGTTACAGAGATAGGGAGGGAGGGAGGAGGAATTTGAACAGGAGGATGAGAATTGTCGGGGCTGGAGGAGGTTACAGAGATAGGGAGGGAGGGAGGGATTTGAACAGGAGGATGAGAATTGTCGGGGCTGGAGGAGGTTACAGAGATAGGGAGTGAGGGAGGGATTTGAACAGTAGGATGAAATTGTCGGGGCTAGAGGAGGTTACAGAGATAGGGGGCGAGGGAGGGATTTGAACAGGAGGATGAGAATTGTAGGGCTGGGTGAGGTTACAGAGATAGGGGGCGAGGGAGGGATTTGAACAGGAGGATGAGAATTGTAGGGGGCTGGAGGAGGTTACAGAGATAGGGAGGGGAGGGATTTGAACAGGAGGATGAAATTGTCGGGGCTAGAGGAGGTTACAGAGATAGGGGGCGAGGGAGGGATTTGAACAGGAGGATGAGAATTGTAGGGGCTGGGTGAGGTTACAGAGATAGGGAGGGAGGGAGGGAGGAATTTGAACAGGAGGATGAGAATTGTCGGGGCTGGAGGAGGTTACAGAGATAGGGAGGGAGGGATTTGAACAGGAGGATGAAATTGTCGGGGCTAGAGGAGGTTACAGAGATAGGGGGCGAGGGAGGGATTTGAACAGGAGGATGAGAATTGTAGGGGCTGGGTGAGGTTACAGAGATAGGGAGGAGGGAGGGAGGGATTTGAACAGGAGGATGAGAATTGTCGGGGCTGGAGGAGGTTACAGAGATAGGGAGGAGGGAGGGATTTGAACAGGAGGATGGAATTGTCGGGGCTGGAGGAGGTTAGCAGAGATAGGGAGGGAGGGAGCGATTTGAACAGGAGGATGAGAATTGTCGGGGCTGGAGGAGGTTACAGAGATAGGGAGGGAGGGAGGGATTTGAACAGGAGGATGAGAATTGTCGGGGCTGGAGGAGGTTAGCGAGATGGGTGTGAGAGCGAGGGCGCGAGGCAGAGCGTGCGGAGGGGAGCGGGGTCACACCTTGCCACAGCCGGGCACCTCGAGGCCGTCGATAGGCCGGGGGATTTCGATAGGACTTGACCATGCCGTACTTGCTGCACTCCTCGCGCACGTCCTCCAACAATCTCCTCGTACTCCTCATCGTCGACCAGCTCGTCCGGAGTGATCATGTTCATCAGGCACAGGATCTCAGTTGGCATGCCAGCCATCTGTACCTGCGTGGACACCACGCCTGGTACCTGCAGGGTCACCGGAGTCTGGTTTATCGTGTTCTGGAGATGGGGAGGGAAAGGGAGAGGGGTTAGACCGATCCAGACGGGACATCGGAGCAGAGGGAGGCCATTCGGGCCATCGGGCCTACTATCCCACGTTCCCCAAGATCCTGACAGGTTTGATTGACTCAACCCGTCTCCGGGGGTTCCCCCGACCCCCCCTCCCCGCGATCCCGGCCCCCCCTCCCCGCGATCCCCAACCCCCCCTCGATCCTCGACCCCCCTCCCTCCCCGCGATCCTCGAC
>NC_092729.1:81986624-82057831 GCF_047496885.1 Scyliorhinus torazame
AGGGGCTGGAGGAGGTTACAGAGATAGGGAGGGAGAGGGGCGAGGGAGGGATTTGAACGGAGGATGAGAATTGTAGGGGCTGGAGGAGGTTATAGAGATAGGGAGGGAGGGAGGATTTGAAACAGGAGGATGGGAATTGTAGGAGCTGGAGGAGGTTACAGAGATAGGGAGGGATGGGAGGGATTTGAACAGGAGGATGAGAATTGTCGGGGCTGGAGGAGGTTACAGAGATAGGGAGGTAGGGAGGGATTTGAACAGGAGGATGAGAATTGTAGGGCTGCAGGAGGTTACAGAGAGAGGGAGGGAGGGATTTGAACAGGAGATGGGAATTGTGGGGGCTGGAGGAGGTTACAGAGATAGGGAGGGAGGGAGGGAGGGATTTGAACAGGAGGATGAGGAATTGTCGGGGCTGGAGGAGGTTACAGAGATAGGGAGAGAGGGGGGGAGGGATTTGAACAGGAGGATGGGAATTGTAGGGGCTGGAGGAGGTTACAGAGATAGGGAGGGAGGGGGAATTTGAACAGGAGGATGAGAATTGTCGGGGCTGGAGGAGGTTACGGAGATAGGGAGGGAGGGATTTGAACAGGAGGATGGGAATTGTCGGGGCTGGAGGAGGTTACGAGATAGGGAGGGAGGGAGGGATTTGAACAGGAGGATGGGAATTGTGGGGGCTGGAGGAGGTTTCAGAGATAGGGAGGAGGGAGGGATTTGAACAGGAGGATGGGAATTGTAGGGGCTGGAGGAGGTTACAGAGATAGGGAGGGAGGGAGGGAGGGATTTGAACAGGAGAATGGGAATTGTCGGGGCTGGAGGAGATCCAGAGATAGGGAGGGAAGGATTTGAACAGGAGGATGGGAATTGTAGTGGCTGGAGGAGGTTACAGAGATCGGGCGGGAGGGAGGATTTTGAACAGGAGGATGGGAATTGTCGGGTCTGGAGGAGGTTACAGAGATAGGGAGGGAGGGAGGGATTTGAACAGGAGGATGGGAATTGTAGGGGCTGGAGGAGGTTACAGAGATAGGGAGGGAGGGAGCGAGGGAGGGATTTGAACAGGAGGATGAGAATTGTAGGGGCTGGAGGAGGTTACAGAGGGAGGGAGGGATTTGAACAGGAGGATGAGAATTGTCGGGGCTGGAGGAGGTTACAGAGATAGGGAGGAGGGAGGGATTTGAACAGGAGGATGAGAATTGTAGGGGCTGGAGGAGGTTACAGAGATAGGGAGGGAGCGAGGGAGGGATTTGAACAGGAGGATGAGAATTGTAGGGGCTGGAGGAGGTTACAGAGATAGGGAGGGAGGGATTTGAACAGGAGGATGGGAATTGTAGGACTGGAGGACGTTACAGAGATAGGGAGGGAGGGAGGGAGGGAGGATTTGAACAGGAGGGTGGGAATTGTCGGGGCTGGAGGAGGTTACAGAGATAGGGAGGGAAGGGGCGAGGGAGGGATTGAACAGGAGATGAGAATTGTAGGGGCTGGAGAGGTTACAGAGATGGGGAGGGAGGGAGGGATTTGAACAGGAGGATGGGAATTGTCGGGGCTGGAGGAGGTTACAGAGGGAGGGAGGGAGGGAGGGATTTGAACAGGAGGATGGGAATTGTGGGGCTGGAGGAGGTTACAGAGATGGGGAGGGAGGGAGGGATTTGAACAGGAGGATGAGGAATTGTCAGGGTAGGAGGAGGTTACAGAGATAGGGAGGGAGGGAGGGATTTGAACAGGAGGATGGGAATTGTAGGGGCTGGAGGAGGTTACAGAGATAGGGAGGGAGGGAGGGATTTGAACAGGAGGGATGGAATTGTAGGGGCTGGAGAGGTTCAGAGATAGGGAGGGAGCGATTTGAACAGGAGGATGAGAATTGTCGGGGCTGGAGGAGGTTACAGAGATAGGGAGGGAGGGAGGGATTTGAACAGGAGGATGAGAATTGTAGTGGGCTGGAGGAGGTTATAGAGATAGGGAGGGGAGAATTGTGTTTTGACTGATCCCACTGATGGACCGTGCCCAGAAATGTGAGCTGGGTGGTAATCGGAGCTCCTGATCGAATGCTGGAGGCCGGGGATCGTTCTGATCTGTGCGTCAATCCGCTTTGATGTTCCCGACGCGGTTGTGGTCTCTCTGCTCCATTTATATATTAACAGTCGTCACAGACACACACACACACAGACACACACACACAATCTGTGTGTCTCACACACACACAATCTGTGTACCTCACACACACACACACACAATCTGTGTACCCCACACACACACAATCTGTGTACCTCACACACACACACACACTATCTGTGTACCTCACACACACACACACAATCTGTGTACCCCACACACACACAATCTGTGTACCTCACACACACACACACAGACACACACACACAATCTGTGTACCTCACACACACACACACAGACACACACACTACAATCTGTGTACCTCACACACACACACAATATCTGTGTACCTCACACACACACACACAATATCTGTGTACCTCACACACACACACAATCTGTGTACCTCACACACACACACAATCTGTGTACCTCACACACACACACAATCTGTGTACCTCACACACACACACAATCTGTGTACCTCACACACACACACAATCTGTGTACCTCACACACCACACACGCTATCTGTGTACCTCACACACACCCAATCTGTGTACCTCACACACACACACAATCTGTGTACCCCACACACACACAATCTGTGTACCTCCACACACACACACACACACACACACACACACACACACACACACAATCTGTGTACCTCACACACACACACAATCTGTGTACCACACACACACACAATCTGTGTACCCCACACACACACACACAATCTGTGTAACACACACACACACACACACACACAATCTGTGTAACACACACACACACACAATCTGTGTAACACACACACACACACACACACAATCTGTGTAACACACACACACACACACACACACACACACACACACACAATCTGTGTACCTCACACACACACACAATCTGTGTACCCCACACACAACACAATCTGTGTACCTCACACACACACACACACACACAATCTGTGTACCTCACACACACACACAATCTGTGTACCCCACACACACACACACAATCTGTGTACCTCACACACACACCACACACACACACACACAATCTGTGTAACACACACACACACACACACACACACACACACAATCTGTGTAACCACACACACACACACAATCTGTGTAACACACACACACACCACACACACACAATCTGTGTAACACACACACACACACACACACACACACAATCTGTGTACCACACACACACACACACACACATCTGTGTACCACACACACACACACACACACAATCTGTGTACCACACACACACACACACACACAATCTGTGTACCTCACACACACACACACACAATCTGTGTACCACACACACACACACACACAATCTGTGTACCCCACACACACACACAATCTGTGTACCTCACACACACACACACACAATCTGTGTACCTCACACACACACACACACACAATCTGTGTACCTCACACACACACACACACACACAATCTGTGTACCTCACACACACACACACACACAATCTGTGTACCTCACACACACACACACACACAATCTGTGTACCACACACACACACACACACACAATCTGTGTACCTCACACACACACACACACACACAATCTGTGTACCTCACACACACCACACACACACATCTGTGTACCTCACACACACACACACACACAATCTGTGTACCTCACACACACACACACACACAATCTGTGTACCTCACACACACACACACACACACAATCTGTGTACCACACACACACACACACACACACAATCTGTGTACCTCACACACACACACACACAATCTGTGTACCACACACACACACACACACAATCTGTGTACCCCACACACACACACCAATCTGTTGTACCTCACACACACACACACACAATCTGTGTACCTCACACACACACACACACACAATCTGTGTACCTCACACACACACACACACACACAATCTGTTGTACCTCACACACACACACACACACAATCTGTGTACCTCACACACACACACACACACAATCTGTGTACCACACACACACACACACACACAATCTGTGTACCTCACACACACACACACACACACAATCTGTGTACCTCACACACACACACACACACAATCTGTGTACCTCACACACACACACACACACAATCTGTGTACCACACACACACACACACACACACAATCTGTGTACCACGACACACACACACACACACAATCTGTGTACCTCACACACACACACACACACAATCTGTGTACCTCACACACACACACACACACAATCTGTGTACCTCACACACACACACACACAATCTGTGTACCTCACACACACACACACACACACAATCTGTGTACCTCACACACACACACACACACAATCTGTGTACCTCACACACACACACACACACAATCTGTGTACCTCACACACACACACACACACAATCTGTGTACCTCACACACACACACACACACAATCTGTGTACCTCACACACACACAATCTGTGACCTCACACACACACACAATCTGTGTACCTCACACACACACACAATCTGTGTACCTCACACACACCCAATCTGTGTACCTCACACACACACACAATCGCCGTCACGCGCGCACACAATCTCCGACACACTTGCGCGCGCACACACAGTCGCCGTCACACCCTCGGCACACGCACATGCACAATCTCCGACACTCTCTCACAATCTGTGCCTCACAATTTACCCAAACATTTGAGCTAAACAGTCATCGAGGTGATTCGCCCGAGCCCCAGTCTCCGTTCCACTGTCCCTGACAACCATCCGGCTCTGTCCCAGTCTTGGCTGATCGGCTGTGGAATCCCTCGCCTCCGTTCCCTCCAGACCCAACCACTCCCATGCCCTCCAGAGTCCAGTAATGTCAACTCACCCGAACGTCTGCTGGTCCCTCATCCCCTGACCCCAGTGTCCTAACCGACTCCCCACTCACCTCCCTCCCTATCTCTGGAACCTCCTCCACCCCTACAATTCACATCCTCCTGTTCAAATCCCTCCCTCCCTCCCCTATCTCTGGAACCTCCTCCACCCCTACAATTCCCATCCTCCTGTTCAAATCCCCTCCCTCCCCCTCCCTCCCTATCTCTGTAACCTCCTCCAGCCCCTACAATTCCCATCCTCCTGTTCAAATCCCTCCCTCCCTCCCTATCTCTGTAACCTCCTCCAGCCCCGACAATTCCCATCCTCCTCTTCAAATCCCTCCCTCCCTCCTGATCTCTGTAACCTCCTCCAGCCCCTACAATTCCCATCCTCCTGTTCAAATCCCTCCCTCCCCCTCCCTCCCTATCTCTGTACCTCCTCCAGCCCCTACAATTCCCATCCTCCTGTTCAATCCCTCCCTCCCTCTCTCTGTAACCTCCTCCAGCCCCGACAATTCCCATCCTCCTCTTCAAATCCCTCCCTCCTCTCTATCTTTTTACAATCCTCCGATGTCACGCCAAAATTACCCCCCCTCCCCTTGGCGTCCAAAGATATGTAGGTTGGGTGTGGTGACGGGACGGGACGGGGGGGGGGGGCAGGCTGGGATCGGTACAGACTTGCTGGTCTGAGTCGCTTTGCAGTGTGGGCCTCTATGGTCTAGTAACCACCCAGGTTCAAGTCTCATGACTGATGAGTCTCTGAACTCGTAATGGAACACAATGTGGACAAGTGTCAGCTTAGGCACTTTGCAACAGAATTGAGGCAGAGGCTATTTTCCAAATGGGCAAGTCGGAAGCACAAAGGCAATTGCCAGTCCTCCCCTCGTCCGCCGTTCTCTTCAGGCGAACGCGCAGCTTCAGTCGGCGGTTAAGAAGGCCAATGCAATGTCAGCATTCACGTCGACGGGGCTGGAATACAAGACCGGGGATGTACCTCCCAGGCTCCGCTCAGGCCCCATTCGGAGTACCGTGAGCAGTTTCGGGGCCCCGTCTCGAAGGGAGGACGTGCCGGGGCCCTCGGGAAGGGGCCAGAGGGAGGTTCACCAGAACGATCCCCGGGACGAAGAGCTTGTCGTACGAGGAAACGGTCCGAGGACTCTGGGTCTGCGCTCGTTGGGAGTTTAGAAGGATGAGGGGGGGGATCTGATTGAAACGTGCAGGATACGGCGAGGCCTGGATAGAGGGGACGTGGAGAGGATGTCTCCACTTGTAGGAGAAGCAGGGGGGACACAATCTCAGTCTGAAGGGTCCTTCAAACAGAGATGGGGAGGAATTTCTTCAGTCAGAGGGAGGGGAATCTGTGGAACTCTTTGCCGCAGAAGGCTGTGGAGGCCAAATCACTGAGTGTCTTTAGGCAGAGATAGATCGGTTCTTGATTAATAAGGGGGAACGGGGGTTACATGGAGACATCGAAGGTAGGAGCAGGACGAGCCTTGTCGACCTTCGAGCCTGCTCCGCCATTAATCACGATCGTGGCTGATTATCCAACTCAATAGCCTAATCCTGCTCTCTCCCCATAGCCTCTGTTCCCATTCGCCCCGAGTGCGATAACCAGCCGCCTCGTGAATATATTCAATGTTTTAGCATCAACTGCGTCCTGTGGTAGCGAATTCCACAGGCTCCCACTCTTCGTGTGAAGTGTCTCCTTATCTTGGTCCGCAATGGTTTACCCCGAATCCTCAGGCTGCGACCCCTGGTTCTGGACACACCCATCATTGGTAACATCTTCCCCGCCTCTACCCTGCCCAGTCCTGTCAGGATTTTATAAGTCTCTACGAGATCCCCCCCCTCTTCTTCTGAACTCCAGCGAGAGCAATCTCGACCTCGTCAACCTCTCCTCGTACGACAGTCCCGCCGTGCCTGGGATCCGTCTGGTAAACCCTCGCTGCCCTCCCTCGAGAGCAAGAACATCCTTCTCAGAGAAGGACCTTTTATAAAAAAAAAATGGCTGCAGTGATGTCAGAGTGTGGGTGGAGCTGGGCTCTCCCGGTCTCTCTTCCTGCCCCCCCACCCCCTCGTATGTATCGCAAACGGCTCGCTTTCCCCGACATTCAGCTCGTACCCCCGAAAAGTCCCCGAAACCGCGAAGGATTGGCGTGACCCCCCCCCCACCCCCCCCGGAACCAGCCCCCTCCAGTTTCTGCACTCCCTCAACGCCATGGCCAGCTGTTTAGGGGCTGTTTAGCACAGGGCTAAATCGCTGGCTTTGAAAGCAGGCCAGCAGCACGGTTCAATTCCCGTAACGGCCTCCCCGAACAGGCGCCAGAATGTGGCGACTAGGGGCTTTTCACAGGAACTTCATTGGAGCCTACTTGTGACAACAAGCGATTTTCATTTCATTTTTCACATAGAGGGAGAGATGGAATGAGGGAGAGAGGCGGAACCGGGGGGGGGGGGGGGGAGGAGAGAGGCGAGGGGGTGGGGGAGGAGAGAGGCGAGGGGGTGGGGGGAGGAGAGAGGCGAGGGGGTGGGGGGAGGAGAGAGGCGAGGGGGTGGGGGAGGAGAGAGGCGAGGGGTGGGGGAGGAGAGAGGCGGGGGGTGGGGGGAGGAGAGAGGCGAGGGGGTGGGGGGAGGAGAGAGGCGAGGGGGTGGGGGGGGGAGAGGCGAGGGGGTGGGGGAGGAGAGGGGCGAGGGGGTTGGGGGGGGAGAGGGGAGGGGCGAGGGGGTTGGGGGGGGAGAGGGGAGAGAGGCGAGGGGGAGGGGGGGAGGAGAGAGGCGAGGGGATGGGGGGGAGGAGAGAGGCGAGGGGTGGGGGAGGAGAGAGGCGAGGGGGTGGGGGGAGGAGAGAGGCGAGGGGGTGGGGGGAGGAGAGAGGCGAGGGGGTGGGGAGGAGAGAGGCGAGGGGGTGGGGGGAGGAGAGAGGCGAGGGGGTGGGGGGAGGAGAGAGGCGAGGGGGTGGGGGAGGAGAGAGGCGAGGGGGTGGGGGAGGAGAGAGGCGAGGGGGTGGGGGGAGGAGAGAGGCGAGGGGGTGGGGGGGAGGAGAGAGGCGAGGGGGTGGGGGGGGAGGAGAGAGGCGAGGGGGTGGGGGGGAGGAGAGAGGCGAGGGGGTGGGGGGGAGGAGAGAGGCGAGGGGGTGGGGAGGAGAGGGGCGAGGGGGTGGGGGGAGGAGAGAGGCGGAACCGGGGGGGGGGGAGGAGAGAGGCGAGGGGGTGGGGGAGGAGAGAGGCGGAACCGGGGGGGGGGGAGGAGAGAGGCGAGGGGGTGGGGGGAGGAGAGAGGCGGAACCGGGGGGGGGGGAGGAGAGAGGCGAGGGGGGTGGGGGGAGGAGAGAGGCGAGGGGGTGGGGGGAGGAGAGAGGCGAGGGGGTGGGGGGAGGAGAGAGGCGAGGGGGTGGGGGGGGGAGAGAGGCGAGGGGGTGGGGGGGGGGGGAAGAGAGAGGCCCACCAGGTCAGGGAAACTAATGGCCTTTTCGAATGGGTTCTGAGCCTGCGGGATTCCAAGCGGGTACAGGTCGATAGTCAGGAGTGCCTCTCTGGTAGCGATCGTTGGAGTAAAACTTGTGTTCTCTTGCAGAAGGGTCTCGAAGGGTGCGGAGAGGAGAAGGGTCGATTTGAACTTGGCCCCTATTCTTATAGTCCCCAGGGGCTTCCCGCCTCTCGGGGCGCGGACCTCGTACCTGGTTCCAAGTGATTGGACTTGGTCCCAATCACTTGTTCGATTTTCTCCAATGCTGGAGCGATTCCTTGATCGAGGGGCGGTCGTTTGCCTCTCTTTGTGTCAGCTCCTGCTGGCGCCGAGCAGTCTGGGTCGGCTTTTTTGTGTGGTCTATTTTGTATCGATTGTTCCCGGGGATGGCTGATTAATATGCAGGTGGCTGGGGTGTGATGTTGATGGCGGCAGGTATCGATTCCGTCTGGCTCCCATTTTAAATGGGGGTTTGGCCATTCTGATCGGGAAGTCGGCCATTTTAAGCGGCTACAACTTTCACTTTGGGTTGTCTGCTACGGGGTGTGTTTTCGTAGAATCGTAGAAGTTTACGGCATGGAAACAGGCCCTTCGGCCAACCAGTCCATGCCGCCCCAGTTTTTGCCATTAAGCTAGTCCCAGTTGCCCGCACTTGGCCCATAACCCTCTATACCCATCTTACCCATGTAACTATCTAAATGTTTTTTAAAAGACACAATTGTACCCGCCTCTACTACTACCTCTGGCAGCCCATTCCAGACACTCACTACCCTCTGAGTGAAGAAATTGCCCCTCTGGGCCCTTCTGAATCTCTCCCCTCTCACCTTAAACCTATGCCCTCTAGTTTTAGACTCCCCTACCTTTGGGAAAAGATGTTGACTATCTACCTTATCTATGCCCCTCATTATTTTATAGACCTCTATAAGATCACCCCTAAGCCTCCTACGCTCCAGGAAAAAAGTCCCAGCCTACCCCAGCCTCTCCTTATAACTCAAACCATCAAGTCCCGGCAACATCCTAGTAAATCTTTTCTGCGCTCTTTCTAGTTTAATAATATCCTTTCTATAATAGGGTGACCAGAACTGCACACAGTATTCCAAGTGTGGCCGTACCAATGTCTTGTACAACTTCAACAAGACGTCCCAACTCCTGTATTCAAAGTTCTGACCAATGAAACCAAGCATGCCGAATGCCTTCTTCACCTCCCTGTCCACCTGCGACTCCACCTTCAAGGAGCTATGAACCTGTACTCCTAGATCTCTTTGTTCTATACCTCTCCCCAACGCCATACCATTAACTGAGTAGGTCCTGGCCTGATTCGATCTGCCAAAATGCATCACCTCACATTTATCTAAATTAAACTCCATCTGCCATTCGTCGGCCCACTGGCCTAATTGATCAAGATCCCGTTGCAATCCTAGATAACCTGCTTCACTATCCACTGTGCCACCAATCTTGGTGTCATCTGCAAAATTACTACCATGCCTCCTAAATTCTCATCCAAATCATTAATATAAATCACAAATAACAGTGGACCCAGCACCGATCCCTGAGGCACACCACTTGTCTCGTTTTAGATTTGGAGAAGCTCATCGCAGCAAGATGTGCGTGAATCTCTGCAAGCTTATGCATCTCCATTTGCTGATTTCAAGCGGTGACTGCTCTCAGTAGAGAATTTAAACCTGATGTCTTTCTGTAAAAAGTTTGTGTTTTTGGTCTTGTGGGTGTTGCAAGGAAAGATTAAGACAAGTCGTGTTACAGCTGTATAGAACCTTAGTTAGGCCACACTTGGAGTATGGTGTTCAATTCTGGTCGCCACACTACCAGAAGGATGTGGAGGCTTTAGAGAGGGTGCAGAAGAGATTTACCGGAATGTTGCCTGGTATGGAGGGCATTAGCTATGGGGAGCGGTTGAATAAACTTGGTTTGTTCTCACTGGAACGAAGGAGGTTGAGGGGCGACCTGATAGAGGTATACAAAATTATGAGGGGCATAGACAGAGTGGATCGTCAGAGGCTTTTCCACAGGGCAGAGGGGTCAATTACTAGGGGGCATAGGTTTAAGGTGCGAGGGGCAAGGTTTAGAGGAGATGTACGAGGCAAGTTTTTTACGCAGAGGGTAGTGGGTGCCTGGAACTCGCTACCGGAGGAGGTGGTGGAAGCAGGGACGATAGTGACATTTTAAGGGGCATCTTGACAAATATATGAATAGGATGGGAATAGAAGGATACGGATCCAGGAAGTGTAGAAGATTGTAGTTTAGTCGGGCAGCATGGTCGGCACGGGCTTGGAGGGCCGAAGGGCCTGTTCCTGTGCTGTACATTTCTTTGTTCTATCAAACCTCCCCTCTATAACTTACTTAAGCTCAACCATGTTTCTGGCGCGACAGGATATATTGGGCACTGTCAGGTTCAGGAGTGCAAAGGGACTTGGGAGTCCTAGTCCAGGATTCTCTAAAGGTAAACTTGCAGGTTGAGTCCGTAATTAAGAAAGCAAATGCAATGTTGTCATTCATCTCAAGAGGCTTGGAATATAAAAGCAGGGATGTACTTCTGAAGCTTTATAAAGCATTAGTTAGGCCCCATTTAGAATACTGTGAGCAATTTTGGGCCCCACACCTCAGGAAGGACATACTGGCACTGGAGCGGATCCAGCGGAGATTCACACGGATGATCCCAGGGATGGTAGGCCTAACATACGAGGAACGTCTGAGGATCCTGGGATTATATTCATTGGCGTTTAGGTGGTCGAGGGGAGATCGAATAGAAACTTACAAGATAATGAATGGCTTAGATAGGGTGGACGTAGGGAAGTTGTTTCCATTAGCAGGGGAGACTCGGACCCGGGAGCACAGCCTTAGAATAAAAGGGAGTCACTTTAGAACAGGGATGAGGAGGAATTTCTTCAGCCAGAGAGTGGTGGGTCTGTGGAATTCATTGCCACAGAGGGCGGTGGAGGCCGGGACGTTGAGTGTCTTCGAGACAGAAGTTGATTTCTCGAGGAATTAAGGGCTGTGGAGAGAGAGCGGGTAAATGGAGTTGAAATCAGCCATGATTGAATGGTGGAGTGGACTCGATGGGCCGAATGGCCTGACTTCCTATGTCTTGTGGTCTTCTCGTTATCTCTTTTTTTAAAATATATTTATTAAAGTTTTTAAACAATTTTTCTCCCTTACAAACAATACCCCCCCCCCCTCGTAACCAAAAAAACCGAGCAAGATATATACATGGCAAAATGATATATTTACCCAGCTTTGTACACTGGCCCCCTCCCGTACGTGCCAGTTTCCCCAACCCTTCATGTTATCTCTTGCTCATCCACCCTCCCAGGCAGTCGTCCCCGCCCCCCCCCCCACCCCCCCCCAGGTTGCTGCTGCTACTGACCGACCTTCCTCTAACGCTCCGTGAGATAGTCTAGGAACGGTTGCCACCGCCTGCAGAACCCCTGCACAGACCTTCTCAAGGTGAACTTAATCCTCTCCAACTCTACGAACCCAGCCATGTCGTTTATCCAGGCCTCCAGGCTGGGGGGGCTTCGCCTCCTCCCACATTAGCAAGATCCTTCGCCGGGCTACTAGGGACGCAAAGGCCAGAATTCCGGCCTCTTTCGCCTCCTGCACTCCCGGTTCGTCCACTGCTCCGAATATTGCTAGCCCCCAGCTTGGCTCGACCCGGACTTTCGCCACCTGAGATATTGCTCCCGCCACTCCTCTCCAGAACCCCTCCAGTGCCGGGCATGACCAAAACATATGGACATGGTTCGCCGGGCTCCCTGAGCACCTTCCACATCTGTCCTCCACCCCAAAGAACCTGCTCAACCTCTTCCCCCGTCAAGTGCGCTCTGTGGACCACCTTAAATTGTATCAGGCTGAGCCTGGCACACGAGGAGGAGGAATTAACCCTACCCAGGACATCAGCCCACAAACCTTCCTCGATCTCCTCCTCCCATTTACCCTTCAACTCTTCTGCCAGCGCTTCCCCCTCTTCTTTCAACTCCTGGTGTATTTCCGACACCTTGCCCTCCCCGACCCATACGCCCGAGATCACCCTATCTTGAACTTCTTGTGCCGGGAGCAACGGGAATTCCCTCCCCTGTCGCCCCACAGAACCCCTCACCTGCATATATCTAAAGGCATTTCCCGGGGGATAGTTATCGTTTCAAATAACAAAAAAAACAAGTTTTTGAAGTAGAGTCAAAATACCAACCGTTGCAATTAAATACTGAGCGAAGTTATGATGAGGATAGGTCCACTAAAGACCAACGAATTGCAGTTGTTGAAGAACTGGAACGAAGGAAGGAGGTTGAGGGGCGACCTGATAGAGGTCTACAAAATTATGAGGGGCGTAGACCGAGTGGATCGTCAGAGGCTTTTCCCCGGGGTCGAGGGGTCAATTACTAGGGGGCAGAGGTTTAAGGTGAGAGGGGCAAGGTTTAGAGGAGATGGACGAGGGAAGTTTTTTTACACGGAGGGTAGTGGGTGCCTGGAATTCTCTCTTGCTCTTTATCTATCTCTCCATCTGTCTCTCGTTCTGTCTCTCTATCTCTCTCTCCCTCTGTCTCTCCCGCGCGGGTCGGTAAGGGGGGGAGGGCGATGACGCGCGTGATCCCAGGACGGCGCGGAAGGCGCCAACGTCTGGAACCCGGAGGGGCAAAGTGTTGAGCGACGCCATTCCTTGGAGGGGAGGGGGGGGGAAGAGCGAGACCCCCCCCCCCCCTCCCAAGCAGGAGGCCTCGGGGTCCGGGTGCGAGCGAGACCCCCCCCCCCCCCCCGAGCAGGAGGCCTTGGGGTCCGGGTGCGAGCGAGACCCCCCCCCCCCCCGAGCAGGACGCCTCGGGGGTCCGGGTGCGAGTGAGACCCCCCCCCCCCCCCCGAGCAGGAGGCCTCGGGGTCCGGGTGCGAGCGAGACCCCCCCATCTCGGGCCCGGTGCCACACTCAATGCGGCGGAGGACCCCGATCCCAGCCGTTGGCTGCCTGGAGGAGGATGTCAGTGGGGGGGGGGGGGGACGATTTGGGGTCCATCGGCAACGAGGCGGTGGACCCCCTCCTGCCCGACACAGAGTCACCCCTCCCCCGCCGCGAAGCAACCGCACCGTCCGAGAGATCTAGGTGCACAGGTCCACGGGTCACTGAAAGGGGCGACACAGGTGGAGAAGGTAGTCAAGAAGGCTGACGGCATGCTTGCCTTCATTGGCCGGGGCATTGAGTATAAGAATTGGCAAGTCATGTTGCAGCTGTATCGAACCTTAGTTAGGAGGTGGTGGAAGTAGGGACGTTTAAGGGGCATCTTGACAAATACATGAATAGGATGGGAATAGAGGGATACGGACCCAGGAAGTGTAGAAGATTGTAGTTTAGTCGGTCGGCGTGGTCGGCACGGGCTTGGAGGGCCGAAGGGCCTGTTCCTGTGCTGTACTTTTCTTTGCTCTTTGTAATTGCAAGATGCGAAATGCAAACTCGAGCATGATGGTGAAATTAGAACCGATTTGCAAACTAAAACCTCTGGACTCCAGCAGTTATCTTTTCAAATAGCAGAATTGCAAATTCAAGTTTTTTTTTTTTTTTTTTTTTTTTTTTTTTTTTTTTTTTTTTTTTTTTTTTGGCGTGGAGTCAAAAATACACCAACAGTTGCAATTAAATACGGAGCGACGTTATAAATGAGTATCGGTCCACTAAAGACCAACGAATTGCAGTTCATAGAATCATAGAAGTTTACAGCATGGAAACAGGCCCTTCGGCCCAACCAGTCCATGCCGCCCAGTTTTTTACCATTAAGCTAGTCCCAGTTGCCCGCACTTGGCCCATAACCCTCTATACCCATCTTCCCCTGTAACTATCTAAATGCTTTTTAAAAGACACAATTGTACCCGCCTCTACTACTACCTCTGGCAGCCCATTCCAGACACTCACTACCCTCTGAGTGAAGAAATTGCCCCTCTGGGCCCTTCTGAATCTCTCCCCTCTCACCTTAAACCTATGCCCTCTAGTTTTAGACTCCCCTACCTTTGGGAAAAGATGTTGACTATCTACCTTATCTATGCCCCTCATTATTTTATAGACCTCTATAAGATCACCCCTAAGCCTCCTACGCTCCAGGGAAAAAAGTCCCAGCCTCTCCTTATAACTCAAACCATCAAGTCCCGGCAACATCCTAGTAAATCTTTTCTGCACTCTTTCTAGTTTAATAATATCCTTTCTATAATAGGGTGACCAGAACTGCACACAGTACTCCAAGTGTGGCCGTACCAATGTCTTGTACAACTTCAACAAGACGTCCCAACTCCTATATTCAATGTTCTGACCAATGAAACCAAGCATGCCGAATGCCTTCTTCACCACCCTGTCCACCTGCGACTCCACCTTCAAGGAGCTATGAACCTGTACTCCTAGATCTCTTTGTTCTATAACTCTCCCCAACGCCATACCATTAACTGAGTAGGTCCTGGCCTGATTCGATCTGCCAAAATGCAATGTTGTTGAAGAATTGCGAGATGCAAAATCCAAACTTGGGCATTAATTTTGCTCCTGATGGTTTCCTATTTCCGCCCCCCCCCCCCCCCCCCACACACAGGTCAGAGTGGTGCTGGGAACAATTGGGCGAAAGGCCACTACACAGAAGGCGCTGAGCTGGTGGACTCCGTGCTGGACGTGGTGAGGAAGGAGGCCGAGAGCTGCGACTGTTTGCAGGGTTTCCAGCTCACCCACTCGCTGGGCGGGGGCACGGGCTCGGGCATGGGCACGCTCCTCATCAGCAAGATCCGCGAGGAGTACCCCGACCGCATCATGAACACCTTCAGCGTGGTGCCCTCCCCCAAGGTGTCCGACACGGTGGTCGAGCCGTACAACGCCACGCTGTCGGTCCACCAGCTGGTGGAGAACACTGACGAGACCTTCTGCATCGACAACGAGGCCCTCTACGATATCTGCTTCCGCACCCTCAAGCTGACCACCCCCACCTACGGGGACCTGAACCATCTCGTCTCCGCCACCATGAGCGGCGTCACCACCTGCCTCCGCTTCCCCGGCCAGCTCAACGCCGACCTGCGCAAACTGGCGGTCAACATGGTGCCCTTCCCCCGCCTCCACTTCTTCATGCCTGGCTTTGCCCCGCTGACCAGCCGGGGCAGCCAGCAGTACAGCTCCCTCACCGTGCCCGAGCTGACCCAGCAGATGTTCGACGCCAAGAACATGATGGCGGCCTGCGACCCCCGGCACGGCCGCTACCTGACGGTGGCCGCCATCTTCCGGGGTCGCATGTCCATGAAGGAGGTCGACGAGCAGATGCTCAACGTCCAGAACAAGAACAGCAGCTACTTCGTGGAGTGGATCCCCAACAACGTCAAGACTGCCGTCTGCGACATCCCGCCCCGGGGCCTCAAGATGTCCGCCACCTTCATCGGCAACAGCACCGCCATCCAGGAGCTCTTCAAGCGCATCTCCGAGCAGTTCACGGCCATGTTCCGGCGCAAGGCCTTCCTCCACTGGTACACGGGCGAGGGCATGGACGAGATGGAGTTCACCGAGGCCGAGAGCAACATGAACGACCTGGTCTCGGAGTACCAGCAGTACCAGGACGCCACGGCGGAGGAGGAGGGCGAGTTCGAGGAGGAGGACGATGAGGAGGTGGCTTGAGCTCTTCCCTTCATCTCCCCCCTCCTCTCGCCCCTGCCACCATCCACCTCTCTCTTTCCCCCCCCCCCCCCAACCCTGCAGCGTGCTTCAGCCTGCCTCGCCCGCTCACTCTCTGCGTGGATTCTTGTCCGCGTTCATGCGCGCGTGTGTCGCCAGGCATGGTACAAGGCTTCATTAAAGAGATTTTTGATAGCAACTAATTTAATGTTTCCTATTTCCTTTCTGGGGGACGTTTGGCTTGCTCCTGATGGGCACCTTGATGTGTGTTCGATGTTTTATTTATTAAAT
Organism: Scyliorhinus torazame; assembly: GCF_047496885.1. Lineage (NCBI taxonomy): Eukaryota > Metazoa > Chordata > Chondrichthyes > Carcharhiniformes > Scyliorhinidae > Scyliorhinus > Scyliorhinus torazame. The sequence goes on from NC_092729.1 coordinate 82,003,005, forward strand.
AGATAAATAAAATTCACAGGCAGTCTGGTGGAGCGGGCAAGCATGTGGAAGCAGGAGCAACTAGTTTCCTATTTCCTTTCTGGGGGGGGGGAAATGTTTGGCATAGTTCTGATGCTTACGCCTAACTGGCACCTTGGCCTGTGTTCAATGTTTTATTTATTAAATAAATAAAATTCGCAGGCAATCTGGTGGAGCGGACAAGCAGGAGCAACTAATTTCATGTTTCCTCTTTCCTTTCTGAGAGGGGTGGGGGCAAATGTTTGGCATGGTTCTGATGCTTGTTCCTGAGGGGCACCTTGGCCTGCGTTCAAAATTTTAAATAAATAAAATTCACAGGCAATCTGGTGGAGCGGGCAAGCAGGAGCAGCTAATTTCATTTTTCCTATTTCCTTTCTGGGGGGAGGGGGGGGGGGGACGTTTTGCATGGTTCTGACGCTTGCCCGTGTTCAATGTTTCATTTATTAAATAAATGAATACGTACATTAATAAATAACATTCACAGGCCACCTGGTGGAGCGGGCAAGCAGGAGCAACTGATTTAATGTTTCCTATTTCTTTTCTGAGCGGGGGGGGGGGGGAATGTTTGGCATGGTTCTGATACTTGCTCCTGAGGGGCACCTGGGCCTGTGTTCAATGTTAAATAAATAAAATTCGCAGGCAATCTGGTGGAGCGGGCAAGCAGGAGCAACTAATTTCATGTTTCCTCTTTCCTTTCTGAGAGGGGTGGGGGGAAATGTTTGGCATGGTTCTGATGCTTGTTCCTGAGGGGCACCTTGGCCTGCGTTCAAAATTTTAAATAAATAAAATTCACAGGCAATCTGGTGGAGCGGGCAAGCAGGAGCAGCTAATTTCATTTTTCCTATTTCCTTTCTGGGGGGAGGGGGGGGACGTTTTGCATGGTTCTGGCGCTTGCCCGTGTTCAATGTTTCATTTATTAAATAAATGAATACGTACATCAATAAATAACATTCACAGGCCACTTGGTGGAGCGGACAAGAAGGAGCAACTAATTTCATGTTTCCTATTTCCTTTCTGAGGAGGGGGGGGAAACGTTTTGCATGGTTCTGACGCTTGCCCGTGTTCAATGTTTTATTTATTAAATAAATAAATACATCACTAAATAACATTCACAGGCCACTTGGTGGAGCGGACAAGCAGGAGCAACTAATTTCATGTTTCCTATTTCTTTTCTGAGGGGTGGGGGGTGGGGGAAATGTTTGGCATAGTTCTGATACTTGCTCCTGAGGGGCACCTGGGCCTGTGTTCAATGTTAAATAAATAAAATTTGCAGGCAATCTGGTGGAGCGGGCAAGCATGTGGAAGCAGGAGCAACTAATTTCATGTTTCCCATTTCCTTTCTGGGGGGGGGGGGGGGGAATGTTTGGCATAGTTCTGATGCTTGCACCTAACTGGCACCTTGGCCTGTGTTCAATGTTTTATTTATTAAATAAATAAATACATACATAAATAAATAAAATTCACAGGCCACTTGGTGTAGCGGGCAAGCAGGACTTTCGTGCAGTGAAGTGATTCGTGAACGCGAGGTGGTGATTTCTGTTTTACAAAGGGTACAATTCTGAGGGAGGTGCTGGGGCCGAGGAGAGCTGGGGGTATCTGCGTGTACGGAGGACAGGCCATTCTTCCATCCCCTGTCTAGCCATCATGCCTGATCTGTGGCCAAAGAGCTGCTGTTGGGTCGATATTCCTTAAAATCTTTGTTTGACCAAAGTCTTATCGCTCCTGGATTTGAAATTAACTTTGAGCTTCACCTGCTCAACGTGGGAGAGCGTTCCAAACTTTTACCATCCGATGGGTAAAGAAGTTCTTCTTAACATCGCTCCTTAACGCCCTGGCCCGACTTTTTAAGATTCTATCCCCCCCCCCCCCCCCCGGGCTTTAATATCTCCCACCAATCCAAATAGTTTATCTTCATCAACCCTGTCTTTCCTTGTTAATACCTTTTGAAGACTTGGATCAGATCACCTCTTAACCGTCGAAATTCGAGCGAAAACTGGCCTAATTGGTGTCAACTCTCCTAGCTCAACCCCCTGTAGTCCAGGGGGAGCCCAGTTCCATCGAGCACTTTGAGTTGGGTGGGGGGGGGGGGGGGAACTGAATTGTTATTGGAAAGGTAAGAGTGTGCGGCGTCAGGGGAGGAGGCACACCAGATATGACATGACCTGTTGCAAGACCGAATGAGATGAACGAGCTCCCTCCATCCCAGAGAGCGAGCGGAGCTTGGCTGTTGAGAGATTTCCGGGGAGTTGAGGGAGTCCGTGTTGAAGATCGATCAGGCAAGATGTTTCCGAATCGGAGAGAGCCGATCGGAAGGATCGTCAACCAGGATAGTCCCCGATTGGAATGGACAAAGGTACATCGGAGATTTATCACATCCCCGCCTCCCCGAAACATACAGATGGCAAAATCTGAGGAGGATGAGTTTGGAACTCCTTAGACTCGCACTCGGACCACCGTGCACAGTCCCAGTCTCCGTACCCCTCGGTTAGACCCACACTCGGAGCACCGTGCACAGTCCCGGTCTCCCTCTCCCTCGGTGAGACCCACACTCGGAGCACCGTGCACAGTCCCGGTCTCCGTATCCCTCGGTTAGACCCACACTCGGAGCACCGTGCACAGTCCTGGTCTCCATATCCCTCGGTCAGACCCACACTCGGAGCACCGTGCACAGTCCCGGTCTCCGTATCCCTCGGTTAGACCCACACTCGGAGCACTGTGCACAGTCCCGGTCTCCGTATCCCTCGGTTCGGCCCACACTCGGAGCACCGTGCACAGTCCCGATCTCCGTATCCCTCGGTTAGACCCACACTCGGAGCACCGTGCACAGTCCCGGTCTCCCTATCCCTCGGTTAGACTCACACTCGAGCACCGTGCACAGCCCCGGTGTCCGTATCCCTCGGTTAGACCCACACTTGGAGCTCCGTGCACAGTCCTGGTCTCCCTATCCCTCGGTCAGATCCACACTCGGAGCACCGTGCACAGTCCCGGTCTCCATATCCCTCGATCAGACCCACACTCGGAGCACCGTGCACAGTCCCGGTCTCCGTATCCCTCGGTTAGACCCACACTCGGAGCACCGTGCACAGTCCCGGTCACCGTATCCCTCGGTTAGACCACACTCGGAGCACCGTGCACAGTCCCGGTCTCCGTATCCCCCGGTCAGACCCACACTCGGAGCACCGTGCACAGTCCCGGTCTCCGTATCCCTCGGTTAGACCCACACTCGGAGCACCGTGCACAGTCCCGGTCTCCGTATCCCTCGGTTAGACCCACACTCGGAGCACCGTGCACAGTCCTGGTCTCCCTATCCCTCGGTCAGATCCACACTCGGAGCACCGTGCACAGTCCCGGTCTCCGTCTCCCTCGGTCAGACCCACACTCGGAGCACCGTGCACAGTCCCGGTCTCCGTGGAGGGGGTGGGGGGGACTGAATTGTTATTGGAAAGGTAAGAGTGTGCGGGGTCAGGGGAGGAGGCACACCAGATATGACATGACCTGTTGCAAGACCGAATGAGATGATCGAGCTCCCTCCATCCCAGAGAGCGAGCAGAGCTTGGCTGTTGAGAGATTTTCGGTGAGTTGAGGGAGTCCGTGTTGAAGATCGATCAGGCAAGATGTTTCCGAATCGGAGAGAGCCGATCGGAAGGATCGTCAACCAGGATAGTCCCCGATTCTAATGGACAAAGGTACATCGGAAATTTATCACATCCACCCCTCCCCGAAACATACAGATGGCAAAATCTGAGGAGGATGAGTTTGGAACTCCTTAGACTCACACTCGGAGCACCGTGCACAGTCCCGGTCTCCGTATCCCTCGGTTAGACCCACACTCGGAGCACCGTGCACAGTCCCGGTCTCCGTATCCCTCGGTCAGACCCACACTCGGAGCACCGTGCACAGTCCCGATCTCCGTATCCCTCGGTTAGACCCACACTCGGAGCACCGTGCACAGTCCCGGTCTCAGTATCCCCCTGTCAGACCCACACTCGGAGCACCGTGCACAGTCCCGGTCTCCGTATCCCTCGGTTAGACCCACACTCGGAGCACCGTGCACAGTCCCGGTCTCCCTATCCCTCAGTTAGATCCACACTCGGAGCACCATGCACAGTCCCGGTCTCCATATCCCTCGGTTAGACCCACACTCGGAGCACCGTGCACAGTCCCGGTCTCCGTATCCCTCGGGTAGACCCACACTCGGAGCACCGTGCACAATTCAAGTCTCCGTATCCCTCGGTTAGACCCATACTTGGAGCACCTTGCACAGTCCTGGTCTTCGTATCCATTGGTTAGACCCACACTCGGAGCACCGTGCACAGCCCCGGTGTCCGTTTCCCTCGGTTAGGCCCACACTCGGAGCACCGTGCACAGCCCCGGTCTCCATATCCCTCGGTTAGGCCCACACTCGGAGCACCGTGCACATTCCCGGTCTCCGTATCCCCCGGTTAGACCCACACTCGGAGCACCGTGCACAGTCCCGGTCTCCGTATCCCTCGGTTAAACCACACTCGGAGCACCGTGCACAGTCCCGGTCTCCGTATCCCTCGGTTAAACCACACTCGGAGCACCGCGTACAGTCCCGGTCTCCGTATCCCTCGGTTCGACCCACACTCGGAGCACCGTGCACAATTCCAGTCTCCGTATCCCTCGGTTAGACCCATACTCGGAGCACCTTGCACAGCCCCGGTGTCCGTTTCCCTCGGTTAGGCCCACACTCGGAGCACCGTGCACAGCCCCGGTGTCCGTTTCCCTCGGTTAGGCCCACACTCGGAGCACCGTGCACAGCCCCGGTCTCCGTATCCCTCGGTTAGACCCACACTCGGAGCACCGTACACAGTCCTGGTCTCCGTATCCCTCGGTTAGACCCACACTCGGAGCACCGTGCAGAGACCCGGTCTCCGTATCCCTCGGTCAGACCCACACTCGGAGCACCGTGCACAGTTCCGGTCTCAGTATTCCACAGTTAGACCCACACTCGGAGCACCGTGCACAGTCCCGGTCTCCGTATCCCTCGGTCAGACCCACACTCGGTGCACCGTGCACAGTCCCGGTCTCTGTATCCCTCGGTTAGACCCACACTCGGAGCACCGTGCACAGTCCCGGTCTCCGTATCCCTCGGTTAGACCCACACTCGGAGCACCGTGCACAGTCCCGGTCTCCCTATCCCTCGGTCAGACCCAGACTCGGAGCACCGTGCACAGTCCCGGTCTCAGTATCCCTCGGTTAGACCCACACTCGGAGCACCGTGCACAATTCCGGTCTCCGTATCCCTCGGTTCGACCCACACTCGGAGCACCGTGCACAGTCCCGGTCTCCGTATCCCTCGGTTCGACCCACACTCGGAGCACCGTGCACAGTCCCGGTCTCTGTATCCCTCGGTCAGACCCACACTCGGAGAACCGTGCGCAGTCCCGGTCTCCGTATCCCTCGGTCAGACCCACACTCGGAGCACCGTGCGCAGTCCCGGTCTCCCTATCCCTCGGTTAGACCCACACTCGGAGCACCGTGCACGGTCCCATTCTCCGAATCTCTCAGTTAGACCCACACTCGGAGCACCGTGCACAGTCCCGGTCTCCGTATCCCTCGGTTCGACCCACACTCGGAGCACCGTGCACAGTCCCGGTCTCAGTATCCCTCGGTTAGACCCACACTCGGAGCACCGTGCACAGTCCCGGTCTCCGTATCCCTCGGTTAGACCCACACTCGGAGCACCGTGCACAGTCCTGGTCTCCCTATCCCTCAGTCAGATCCACACTCGGAGCACCGTGCACAGTCCCGGTCTCCGTCTCCCTCGGTCAGACCCACACTCGGAGCACCGTGCACAGTCCCGGTCTCCGTGGAGGGGGTGGGGGGGACTGAATTGTTATTGGAAAGGTAAGAGTGTGCGGGGTCAGGGGAGGAGGCACACCAGATATGACATGACCTGTTGCAAGACCGAATGAGATGATCGAGCTCCCTCCATCCCAGAGAGCGAGCAGAGCTTGGCTGTTGAGAGATTTTCGGTGAGTTGAGGGAGTCCGTGTTGAAGATCGATCAGGCAAGATGTTTCCGAATCGGAGAGAGCCGATCGGAAGGATCGTCAACCAGGATAGTCCCCGATTCTAATGGACAAAGGTACATCGGAAATTTATCACATCCACCCCTCCCCGAAACATACAGATGGCAAAATCTGAGGAGGATGAGTTTGGAACTCCTTAGACTCACACTCGGAGCACCGTGCACAGTCCCGGTCTCCGTATCCCTCGGTTAGACCCACACTCGGAGCACCGTGCACAGTCCCGGTCTCCGTATCCCTCGGTCAGACCCACACGCGGAGCACCGTGCACAGTCCCGATCTCCGTATCCCTCGGTTAGACCCACACTCGGAGCACCGTGCACAGTCCCGGTCTCAGTATCCCCCTGTCAGACCCACACTCGGAGCACCGTGCACAGTCCCGGTCTCCGTATCCCTCGGTTAGACCCACACTCGGAGCACCGTGCACAGTCCCGGTCTCCCTATCCCTCAGTTAGATCCACACTCGGAGCACCATGCACAGTCCCGGTCTCCATATCCCTCGGTTAGACCCACACTCGGAGCACCGTGCACAGTCCCGGTCTCCGTATCCCTCGGGTAGACCCACACTCGGAGCACCGTGCACAATTCCAGTCTCCGTATCCCTCGGTTAGACCCATACTTGGAGCACCTTGCACAGTCCTGGTCTTCGTATCCATTGGTTAGACCCACACTCGGAGCACCGTGCACAGCCCCGGTGTCCGTTTCCCTCGGTTAGGCCCACACTCGGAGCACCGTGCACAGCCCCGGTCTCCATATCCCTCGGTTAGGCCCACACTCGGAGCACCGTGCACATTCCCGGTCTCCGTATCCCCCGGTTAGACCCACAATCGGAGCACCGTGCACAGTCCCGGTCTCCGTATCCCTCGGTTAAACCACACTCGGAGCACCGTGCACAGTCCCGGTCTCCGTATCCCTCGGTTAAACCACACTCGGAGCACCGCGCACAGTCCCGGTCTCCGTATCCCTCGGTTCGACCCACACTCGGAGCACCGTGCACAATTCCAGTCTCCGTATCCCTCGGTTAGACCCACACTCGGAGCACCTTGCACAGCCCCGGTGTCCGTTTCCCTCGGTTAGGCCCACACTCGGAACACCGTGCACAGCCCCGGTGTCCGTTTCCCTCGGTTAGGCCCACACTCGGAGCACCGTGCACAGCCCCGGTCTCCGTATCCCTCGGTTAGACCCACACTCGGAGCACCGTGCACAGTCCTGGTCTCCGTATCCCTCGGTTAGACCCACACTCGGAGCACCGTGCAGAGACCCGGTCTCCGTATCCCTCGGTCAGACCCACACTCGGAGCACCGTGCACAGTTCCGGTCTCAGTATTCCACAGTTAGACCCACACTCGGAGCACCGTGCACAGTCCCGGTCTCCCTATCCCTCGGTCAGACCCAGACTCGGAGCACCGTGCACAGTCCCGGTCTCAGTATCCCTCGGTTAGACCCACACTCGGAGCACCGTGCACAATTCCGGTCTCCGTATCCCTCGGTTCGACCCACACTCGGAGCACCGTGCACAGTCCCGGTCTCCGTATCCCTCGGTTCGACCCACACTCGGAGCACCGTGCACAGTCCCGGTCTCTGTATCCCTCGGTCAGACCCACACTCGGAGAACCGTGCGCAGTCCCGGTCTCCGTATCCCTCGGTCAAAACCACACTCGGAGCACCGTGCGCAGTCCCGGTCTCCGTATTCCTCAGTTAGACCCACACTCGGAGCAGCGTGCACAGTCCTGGTCTCCATATCCCTCGGTTCGACCCACACTCGGAGCACCGTGCGCAGTCCCGGTCTCCGTATTCCTCAGTTAGACCCACACTCGGAGCACCGTGCACAGTCCCGGTCTCCGTATCCCTCGGTTCGACCCACACTCGGAGCACCGTGCACAGTCCCGGTCTCAGTATCCCTCGGTTAGACCGACACTCGGAGCACCGTGCACAATTCCGGTCTCCGTATCCCTCGGTTCGACCCACACTCGGAGCACCGTGCACAGTTTCAAACTCCATGTCCCTCGGTTAGACCCACACTCGGAGCACCGTGTACAGTCCCGGTCTCCGTATACCTCGGTCAGATCCACACTTGGAGCACTGTGCACAGTCCCGGTCTCCCTACCCCTTGGTCAGACCCACACTCGGAGCACCGTGCACAGTCCCGGTCTCCGTATCCCTTGGTTAGACTCACACTCAGAACACCGTGCACAGTCCCGGTCTCCGTATCCCTCGTTAGAACCACAGTCGGAGCACCGTGCACACTCCCGGTCTCCGTATCCCTCGGGTAGACCCACACTCGGAGCACCGTGCACAATTCCAGTCTCCGTATCCCGCGGTTAGACCCATACTTGGAGCACCTTGCACAGTCCCGGTCTTCGTATCCATTGGTTAGACCCACACTCGGAGCACCGTGCACAGCCCCGGTGTCCGTTTCCCTCGGTTAGGCCCACACTCGGAGCACCGTGCACAGTCCCGGTCTCCGTATCCCTCGGTTAGACCCACACTCGGAGCACCGTGCACAGTCCCGGTCTCCCTATCCCTCGGTTAGACCCACACTCGGAGCACCGTGCACAGCCCTGGTCTCCGTATCCCTCGGTAAGACCCACACTCGGAGCACCGTGCACAGTCCCGGTCTCCGTATCCCTCGGTTAGACCCACACTCGGAGCACCGTGCACAGTCCCGGTCTCCGTATCCCTCGTTAGAACCACAGTCGGAGCACCGTGCACAGTCCCGGTCTCCATATCCCTCGGTTAGACCCACACTTGGAGCTCCGTGCACAGTCCTGGTCTCCCTATCCCTCGGTCAGAGCCACACTCGGAGCACCGTGCACTGTCCCGGTCTCCGTATCCCTCGGTTAGACCCACATTCGGAGCACCGTGCACAGTCCCGGTCTCCCTATCCCTCGGTCAGACCCACACTCGGAGCACCGTGCACAGTCCCGGTCTCCGTATCCCTCGGTTAGACCCACACTAGGAGCACCGTGCACAGTCCCGGTCTCCCTATCCCTCGGTCAGAGCCACACTCGGAGCACCGTGCACAGTCCCGGTCTCCCTATCCCGTGGTTAGACCCACACTCGGAGCACCGTGCACAGTCCCGGTCTCCGTATCCCTCGGTTAGACCCACACTCGGAGCACCGTGCACAGTCCCGGTCTCCCTATCCCTCGGTTAGACCCACACTCGGAGCACCGTGCACAGCCCTGGTCTCCGTATCCCTCGGTAAGACCCACACTCGGAGCACCGTGCACAGTCCCGGTCTCCGTATCCCTCGGTTAGACCCACACTCGGAGCACCGTGCACAGTCCCGGTCTCCGTATCCCTCGTTAGAACCACAGTCGGAGCACCGTGCACAGTCCCGGTCTCCCTATCCCTCGGTCAGACCCACACTCGGAGCACCGTGCACAGTCCCGGTCTCCGTATCCCTCGGTTAGACCCACACTCGGAGCACCGTGCACAGTCCCGGTCTCCGTATCCCTCGGTTAGACCCACACTCGGAGCACCGTGCACAGTCCCGGTCTCCGTATCCCTCGGTTAGACCCACACTCGGAGCACCGTGCACAGTCCCGGTCTCCGTATCCCTCGGTTAGACCCACACTTGGAGCTCCGTGCACAGTCCCGGTCTCCGTATCCCTCGGTTACACCCACACTCGGAGCACCGTGCACAGTCCCGGTCTCCGTATCCCTCGGTCAGACCCACACTCGGAGCACCGTGCACAGTCCCGGTCTCTGTGGGGGGGGACTGAATTGTTATTGGAAAGGTAAGAGTGTGCGGGGTCAGGAGAGGAGGCACACCAGATATGACATGACCTGTTGCAAGACCGAATGAGATGAACGAGCTCCCTCCATCCCAGAGAGCGAGCAGAGCTTGGCTGTTGAGAGATTTCCGGGGAGTTGAGGGAGTCCGTGTTGAAGATCGATCAGGCAAGATGTTTCCGAATCGGAGAGAGCCGATCGGAAGGATCGTCAACCAGGATAGTCCCCGATTCTAATGGACAAAGGTACATCGGAAATTTATCACATCCCCCCCTCCCCGAAACATACAGATGGCAAAATCTGAGGAGGAGGAGTTTAAATAATCCTAAGACTCACACTCGGAGCACCGTGCACAGTCCCGGTCTCCGTATCCCTCGGTTAGACCCACACTCGGAGCACCGTGCACAGTCCCGGTCTCCGTATCCCTCGGTTAGACCCACACTCGGAGCACCGTGCACAGACCCGGTCTCCGTATCCCTCGGTCAGACCCCCACTCGGAGCACCGTGCACAGTCCCGGTCTCCCTATCCCTCGGTTAGACCCACACTCGGAGCACCGTGCACAGTCCCGGTCACCCTATCCCTCGCTTAGACCCGCACTCGGAGCACCGTGCACAATTCCAGTCTCCGTATCCCTCGGTTAGACCCATACTCGGAGCACCTTGCACAGTCCTGGTCTTCGTATCCATTGGTTAGACCCACACTCGGAGCACCGTGCACAGCCCCGGTGTCCGTTTCCCTCGGTTCGGCCCACACTCGGAGCACCGTGCACAGCCCCGGTCTCCGTATCCCTCGGTTAGACCCACACTCGGAGAACCGTGCACAGTCCCGGTCTCTGTATCCCTTGGTTAGACCCACACTCGGAGCACCGTGCACAGTCCCGGTCTCCGTTTCCCTCGGTAAGACCCACACTTTGAACACCGTGCACAGTCCCGGTCTCCGTATTCCTCCGTTAGACCCCGAATTGGAGCACCGTGCACAGTCCCGGTCCCCGTCTCACTCGGTTAGACCCACACTCGGAGCACCGTGCACAGTCCCGGTCTCCGTATCCCTCGGTTAGACCCACACTCGGAGCACCGTGCACAGTCCCGGTCTCCGTATCCCTCGTTAGAACCACAGTCGGTACACCGTGCGCAGTCCCGGTCTCCCTACCCCTCGGTCAGACCCACACTCAGAACACCGTGCACAGTCCCGGTCTCCCTATTCCTCCGTTAGACCCACAATTGGAACACCGTGCACAGTCCCGGTCTCCGTATCCCTCGGTCAGACCCACACTCGGAGCACCGTGCACAGTCCCGGTCTCCGTATCCCTTTGTTGACCCACATTCGGAGCACTGTGCACAGTCCCGGTCTCCGTAACCCTCGGTCAGACCCACACTCGGAGCACCGTGCACAGTCCCGGTCTCCGTATCCCTCGGTCAGACCCACACTCGGAGCACCGTGCACAGCCCAGTCTCCGTTTCCCTCGGTAGGACCCACATTTTGAGCACCGTGCACAATTCCGGTCTCCGTATCCCTCGATTAGACCCACACTCGGAGCACCGTGAACAGTCCCGGTCTCCGTATTCCTCCGTTAGACACCGAATTGGAGCACCGTGCACAGTCCCGGTCTCCCTATCCTTCGGCTAGACCCACACTCGGAGCACCGTGCACAGTCCCGGTCTCTGTATCCCTCGGTTAGACCCACATTCGGAGCACCGTGCACAGTCCCGGTCGCAGTATCCCTCGGTTAGACCCACACTTGGAGCACCGTGAACAGTCCCAGTCTCCGTATCCCTCGGTTAGACCCATACTCGGAGCACCTTGCACTGTCCCGGTCTTCGTATCCATTGGTTAGACCCACACTCGGAGCACCGTGCACAGCCCCGGTGTCCGTTTCCCTCGGTTAGGCCCACACTCGGAGCACCGTGCACAGCCCCGGTCTCCGTATCCCTCGTTAGAACCACAGTCGGAGAACCGTGCACAGTCCCGGTCTCCGTATCCCTCGGTCAGACCCACACTCGGAGCACCGTGCACACTCCCGGTCTCCGTATCCCTCGGTTAGACCCACACTCGGAGCACCGTGCACAGTCCCGGACTCCCTATCACTCGGTTAGACCCACACTCGGAGCACCGTGCACAGTCCCGGTCTCCCTATCCCTCGGTCAGACCCACACTCGGAGCACCGTGCACAGTCCCGGTCTCAGTATCCCTCGGTTAGACCCTCACTCGGAGCACCGTGCACAGTCCCGGTCTCAGTATCCCTCGGTCAGACCCACACTCGGAGCACCGTGCACAGTCCCGGTCTCCCTATCCCTTGGTTTGACCCACACTTGGAGCACTGTGCACAGCCCCGGTGTCCGTTTCCCTCGGTTAGGCCCACACTCGGAGCACCGTGCACAGCCCCGGTCTCCGTATCCCTCGGTTAGACCCACACTCGGAGAACCGTGCACAGTCCCGGTCTCCGTGTCCCTCGGTTAGACCCTCACTCGGCGCACCGTGCACAGTCCCGGTCTCTGTATCCCTTGGTTAGACCCACACTCGGAGCACCGTGCACAGTCCCGGTCTCCGTTTCCCTCGGTAAGACCCACACTCGGAGCACCGTGCACAGTCCCGGTCTCCCTATCCCTTGGTTTGACCCACACTTGGAGCACTGTGCACAGCCCCGGTGTCCGTTTCTCTCGGTTAGGCCCACACTCGGAGCACCGTGCACAGCCCCGGTCTCCGTATCCCTCGGTTAGACCCACACTCGGAGAACCGTGCACAGCCCCGGTCTCCGTATCCCTCGGTTAGACCCACACTCGGAGAACCGTGCACAGTCCCGGTCTCCGTGTCCCTCGGTTAGACCCTCACTCGGCGCACCGTGCACAGTCCCGGTCTCCGTATCCCTCGTTAGAACCACACTCGGAGAACCGTGCACAGTCCCGGTCTCCGTATCCCTCGGTTAGACCCACACTCGGAGCACCGTGCACAGTCCCGGTCTCCCTATCCCTCGGTTAGACCCACACTCGGAGCACCGTGCACAGTCCCGGTCTCCGTTTCCCTCGGTTAGGCCCACACTCGGAGCACCGTGCACAGTCCCGGTCTCCGTATCCCTCGTTAGAACCAGAGTCGGTACACCGTGCGCAGTCCCGGTCTCCCTACCCCTTGGTCAGACCCACACTCAGAACACCGTGCACAGTCCCGGTCTCCGTATCCCTTTGTTGGCCCACATTCGGAGCACTGTGCACAGTCCCGGTCTCCGTAACCCTCGGTTAGACCCACACTCGGAGCACCGTGCACAGTCCCGGTCTCCGCGTCCCTCGGTCAGACCCACACTCGGAGCATCGTGCACAGTCCCGGTCTCCGTATCCCTCGGTCAGACCCACACTCGGAGCACCGTGCACAGCCCAGTCTCGGTTTCCCTCGGTAGGACCCACATTTTGAGCACCGTGCACAATTCCGGTCTCCGTATCCCTCGATTAGACCCACACTCGGAGCACCGTGAACAGTCCCGGTTTCCCTATCCTTCGGTTAGACCCACACCCGGAGCACCGTGCATAGTCCCGGTCTCCGTATCCCTCGGTCAGACCCACACCCGGAGCACCGTGCACAGTCCCGGTCTCCGTATCCCTCGGTCAGACCCACACTTGGAGCTCCGTGCACAGTCCTGGTCTCCGTATCCCTCGGTTATACCCACACTCGGAGCACCGTGCACAGTCCCGGTCTCTGTATCCCTCGGTTAGACCCACACTCGGAGCACCGTGCACAGTTCCGGTCTCTGTGGGGGGGAACTGAATTGTTATTGGAAAGGTAAGAGTGTGCGGCGTCAGGGGAGGAGGCACACCAGATATGACATGACCTGTTGCAAGACCGAATGAGATGAACGAGCTCCCTCCATCCCAGAGAGCGAGCAGAGCTTGGCTGTTGAGAGATATTCGGTGAGTTGAGGGAGTCCGTGTTGAAGATCGATCAGGCAAGATGTTTCCGAATCGGAGAGAGCCGATCGGAAGGATCGTCAACCAGGATAGTCCCCGATTCTAATGGACAAAGGTACATCGGAAATTTATCACATCCCCCCCTCCCCGAAACATACAGATGGCAAAATCTGAGGAGGAGGAGTTTAAATAATCCTAAGACTCACACTCGGAGCACCGTGCACAGTCCCGGTCTCCGTATCCCTCGGTTAGACCCACACTCGGAGCACCGTGCACAGTCCCGGTCTCCGTATCCCTCGGTTAGACCCACACTCGGAGCACCGTGCACAGTCCCGGTCTCCGTATCCCTCGGTCAGACCCCCACTCGGAGCACCGTGCACAGTCCCGGTCTCCCTATCCCTCGGTTAGACCCACACTCGGAGCACCGTGCACAGTCCCGGTCACCCTATCCCTCGCTTAGACCCGCACTCGGAGCACCGTGCACAATTCCAGTCTCCGTATCCCTCGGTTAGACCCATACTCGGAGCACCTTGCACAGTCCTGGTCTTCGTATCCATTGGTTAGACCCACACTCGGAGCACCGTGCACAGCCCCGGTGTCCGTTTCCCTCGGTTCGGCCCACACTCGGAGCACCGTGCACAGCCCCGGTCTCCGTATCCCTCGGTTAGACCCACACTCGGAGAACCGTGCACAGTCCCGGTCTCTGTATCCCTTGGTTAGACCCACACTCGGAGCACCGTGCACAGTCCCGGTCTCCGTTTCCCTCGGTAAGACCCACACTTTGAACACCGTGCACAGTCCCGGTCTCCGTATTCCTCCGTTAGACCCCGAATTGGAGCACCGTGCACAGTCCCGGTCCCCGTCTCACTCGGTTAGACCCACACTCGGAGCACCGTGCACAGTCCCGGTCTCCGTATCCCTCGGTTAGACCCACACTCGGAGCACCGTGCACAGTCCCGGTCTCCGTATCCCTCGTTAGAACCACAGTCGGTACACCGTGCGCAGTCCCGGTCTCCCTACCCCTCGGTCAGACCCACACTCAGAACACCGTGCACAGTCCCGGTCTCCCTATTCCTCCGTTAGACCCACAATTGGAACACCGTGCACAGTCCCGGTCTCCGTATCCCTCGGTCAGACCCACACTCGGAGCACCGTGCACAGTCCCGGTCTCCGTATCCCTTTGTTGGCCCACATTCGGAGCACTGTGCACAGTCCCGGTCTCCGTAACCCTCGGTTAGACCCACACTCGGAGCACCGTGCACAGTCCCGGTCTCCGCGTCCCTCGGTCAGACCCACACTCGGAGCATCGTGCACAGTCCCGGTCTCCGTATCCCTCGGTCAGACCCACACTCGGAGCACCGTGCACAGCCCAGTCTCGGTTTGTCTCGGTAGGACCCACATTTTGAGCACCGTGCACAATTCCGGTCTCCGTATCCCTCGATTAGACCCACACTCGGAGCACCGTGAACAGTCCCGGTTTCCCTATCCTTCGGTTAGACCCACACCCGGAGCACCGTGCATAGTCCCGGTCTCCGTATCCCTCGGTCAGACCCACACCCGGAGCACCGTGCACAGTCCCGGTCTCCGTATCCCTCGGTCAGACCCACACTTGGAGCTCCGTGCACAGTCCTGGTCTCCGTATCCCTCGGTTATACCCACACTCGGAGCACCGTGCACAGTCCCGGTCTCTGTATCCCTCGGTTAGACCCACACTCGGAGCACCGTGCACAGTTCCGGTCTCTGTGGGGGGGAACTGAATTGTTATTGGAAAGGTAAGAGTGTGCGGCGTCAGGGGAGGAGGCACACCAGATATGACATGACCTGTTGCAAGACCGAATGAGATGAACGAGCTCCCTCCATCCCAGAGAGCGAGCAGAGCTTGGCTGTTGAGAGATATTCGGTGAGTTGAGGGAGTCCGTGTTGAAGATCGATCAGGCAAGATGTTTCCGAATCGGAGAGAGCCGATCGGAAGGATCGTCAACCAGGATAGTCCCCGATTCTAATGGACAAAGGTACATCGGAAATTTATCACATCCCCCCCTCCCCGAAACATACAGATGGCAAAATCTGAGGAGGAGGAGTTTAAATAATCCTAAGACTCACACTCGGAGCACCGTGCACAGTCCCGGTCTCCGTATCCCTCGGTTAGACCCACACTCGGAGCACCGTGCACAGTCCCGGTCTCCGTATCCCTCGGTTAGACCCACACTCGGAGCACCGTGCACAGTCCCGGTCTCCGTATCCCTCGGTCAGACCCCCACTCGGAGCACCGTGCACAGTCCCGGTCTCCCTATCCCTCGGTTAGACCCACACTCGGAGCACCGTGCACAGTCCCGGTCACCCTATCCCTCGCTTAGACCCGCACTCGGAGCACCGTGCACAATTCCAGTCTCCGTATCCCTCGGTTAGACCCATACTCGGAGCACCTTGCACAGTCCTGGTCTTCGTATCCATTGGTTAGACCCACACTCGGAGCACCGTGCACAGCCCCGGTGTCCGTTTCCCTCGGTTCGGCCCACACTCGGAGCACCGTGCACAGCCCCGGTCTCCGTATCCCTCGGTTAGACCCACACTCGGAGAACCGTGCACAGTCCCGGTCTCTGTATCCCTTGGTTAGACCCACACTCGGAGCACCGTGCACAGTCCCGGTCTCCGTTTCCCTCGGTAAGACCCACACTTTGAACACCGTGCACAGTCCCGGTCTCCGTATTCCTCCGTTAGACCCCGAATTGGAGCACCGTGCACAGTCCCGGTCCCCGTCTCACTCGGTTAGACCCACACTCGGAGCACCGTGCACAGTCCCGGTCTCCGTATCCCTCGGTTAGACCCACACTCGGAGCACCGTGCACAGTCCCGGTCTCCGTATCCCTCGTTAGAACCACAGTCGGTACACCGTGCGCAGTCCCGGTCTCCCTACCCCTCGGTCAGACCCACACTCAGAACACCGTGCACAGTCCCGGTCTCCCTATTCCTCCGTTAGACCCACAATTGGAACACCGTGCACAGTCCCGGTCTCCGTATCCCTCGGTCAGACCCACACTCGGAGCACCGTGCACAGTCCCGGTCTCCGTATCCCTTTGTTGACCCACATTCGGAGCACTGTGCACAGTCCCGGTCTCCGTAACCCTCGGTCAGACCCACACTCGGAGCACCGTGCACAGTCCCGGTCTCCGTATCCCTCGGTCAGACCCACACTCGGAGCACCGTGCACAGCCCAGTCTCCGTTTCCCTCGGTAGGACCCACATTTTGAGCACCGTGCACAATTCCGGTCTCCGTATCCCTCGATTAGACCCACACTCGGAGCACCGTGAACAGTCCCGGTCTCCGTATTCCTCCGTTAGACACCGAATTGGAGCACCGTGCACAGTCCCGGTCTCCCTATCCTTCGGCTAGACCCACACTCGGAGCACCGTGCACAGTCCCGGTCTCTGTATCCCTCGGTTAGACCCACATTCGGAGCACCGTGCACAGTCCCGGTCGCAGTATCCCTCGGTTAGACCCACACTTGGAGCACCGTGAACAGTCCCAGTCTCCGTATCCCTCGGTTAGACCCATACTCGGAGCACCTTGCACTGTCCCGGTCTTCGTATCCATTGGTTAGACCCACACTCGGAGCACCGTGCACAGCCCCGGTGTCCGTTTCCCTCGGTTAGGCCCACACTCGGAGCACCGTGCACAGCCCCGGTCTCCGTATCCCTCGTTAGAACCACAGTCGGAGAACCGTGCACAGTCCCGGTCTCCGTATCCCTCGGTCAGACCCACACTCGGAGCACCGTGCACACTCCCGGTCTCCGTATCCCTCGGTTAGACCCACACTCGGAGCACCGTGCACAGTCCCGGACTCCCTATCACTCGGTTAGACCCACACTCGGAGCACCGTGCACAGTCCCGGTCTCCCTATCCCTCGGTCAGACCCACACTCGGAGCACCGTGCACAGTCCCGGTCTCAGTATCCCTCGGTTAGACCCTCACTCGGAGCACCGTGCACAGTCCCGGTCTCAGTATCCCTCGGTCAGACCCACACTCGGAGCACCGTGCACAGTCCCGGTCTCCCTATCCCTTGGTTTGACCCACACTTGGAGCACTGTGCACAGCCCCGGTGTCCGTTTCCCTCGGTTAGGCCCACACTCGGAGCACCGTGCACAGCCCCGGTCTCCGTATCCCTCGGTTAGACCCACACTCGGAGAACCGTGCACAGTCCCGGTCTCCGTGTCCCTCGGTTAGACCCTCACTCGGCGCACCGTGCACAGTCCCGGTCTCTGTATCCCTTGGTTAGACCCACACTCGGAGCACCGTGCACAGTCCCGGTCTCCGTTTCCCTCGGTAAGACCCACACTCGGAGCACCGTGCACAGTCCCGGTCTCCCTATCCCTTGGTTTGACCCACACTTGGAGCACTGTGCACAGCCCCGGTGTCCGTTTCTCTCGGTTAGGCCCACACTCGGAGCACCGTGCACAGCCCCGGTCTCCGTATCCCTCGGTTAGACCCACACTCGGAGAACCGTGCACAGCCCCGGTCTCCGTATCCCTCGGTTAGACCCACACTCGGAGAACCGTGCACAGTCCCGGTCTCCGTGTCCCTCGGTTAGACCCTCACTCGGCGCACCGTGCACAGTCCCGGTCTCCGTATCCCTCGTTAGAACCACACTCGGAGAACCGTGCACAGTCCCGGTCTCCGTATCCCTCGGTTAGACCCACACTCGGAGCACCGTGCACAGTCCCGGTCTCCCTATCCCTCGGTTAGACCCACACTCGGAGCACCGTGCACAGTCCCGGTCTCCGTTTCCCTCGGTTAGGCCCACACTCGGAGCACCGTGCACAGTCCCGGTCTCCGTATCCCTCGTTAGAACCAGAGTCGGTACACCGTGCGCAGTCCCGGTCTCCCTACCCCTTGGTCAGACCCACACTCAGAACACCGTGCACAGTCCCGGTCTCCGTATCCCTTTGTTGGCCCACATTCGGAGCACTGTGCACAGTCCCGGTCTCCGTAACCCTCGGTTAGACCCACACTCGGAGCACCGTGCACAGTCCCGGTCTCCGCGTCCCTCGGTCAGACCCACACTCGGAGCATCGTGCACAGTCCCGGTCTCCGTATCCCTCGGTCAGACCCACACTCGGAGCACCGTGCACAGCCCAGTCTCGGTTTCCCTCGGTAGGACCCACATTTTGAGCACCGTGCACAATTCCGGTCTCCGTATCCCTCGATTAGACCCACACTCGGAGCACCGTGAACAGTCCCGGTTTCCCTATCCTTCGGTTAGACCCACACCCGGAGCACCGTGCATAGTCCCGGTCTCCGTATCCCTCGGTCAGACCCACACCCGGAGCACCGTGCACAGTCCCGGTCTCCGTATCCCTCGGTCAGACCCACATCCGGAGCAATGTGCACAGTCCCGGTCTCCGTATCACTCGGTTAGACCCACACTCGGAGCACCGTGCACAGTCCCGGTCTCCGTATCTCTCAGTTCGACCCACACTCGGAGCACCGTGCACAGTCCCGGTCTCCGTATCCCTCGGTTAGACCCACACTCGGAGCACCGTGCACAGTCCCGGTCTCCGTGTCCCTCGGTCAGACCCACACTCGGAGCACCGTGCACAGTCCTGGTCTCCCTATCCCTCGGTTAGACCCACACTAGGAGCACCGTGCACAGTCCCGGTCTCCGTATCCCTCGGTTAGACCCACATTCGGAGCACCGTGCACAGTCCCGGTCTCAGTATCCCTTGGTTAGACCCACACTTGGAGCACCGTGAACAGTCCCAGTCTCCGTATCCCTCGATTAGACCCATACTCGGAGCACCTTGCACAGTCCCGGTCTTCGTATCCATTGGTTAGACCCACACTCGGAGCACCGTGCACAGCCCCGGTGTCCGTTTCCCTCGGTTAGGCCCACACTCGGAGCACCGTGCACAGCCCCGGTCTCCGTATCCCTCGGTTAGGCCCACACTCGGAGCACCGTGCACAGTCCCGGTCTCCGTATCCCTCGGTTAGACCCACACTCGGAGCACCGTGCACAGTCCCGGTCTCCCTATCCCTCGGTTAGACCCACACTCGGAGCACCGTGAACAGTCCCGGTCTCCGTATCCGTCGTTAGAACCACAGTCGGAGCACCGTGCACAGCCCCGGTCTCCGTATCCCTCGGTTAGGCCCACTCGCGGAGCACCGTGCACAGTCCCGGTCTCCGTATCCCTCGGTGAGACCCACACTCGGAGCACCGTGCACAGTCCCGGTCTCCCTATCCCTCGGTTAGACCCACACTCGGAGCACCGTGCACAGTCCCGGTCTCCCTATCCCTCGGTTAGACCCACACTCGGAGCACCGTGCACACTCCCGGTCTCCGTATCCCTCGGTTAGACCCACACTTGGAGCACCGCGCACAGTCCCGGTCTCCGTATCCCTCGGTTCGACCCACACTCGGAGCACCTTGCACAGTCCTGGTCTTCGTATCCATTGGTTAGACCCACACTCGGAGCACCATGCACAGCCCCGGTCTCCGTATCCCTCGGTTAGGCTCACACTCGGAGCACCGTGCACAGCCCCGGTGTCCGTTTCCCTCGGTTAGGCCCACACTCGGAGCACCGTGCACAGCCCCGTCTCCGTATCCCTCGGTTAGGCTCACACTCGGAGCACCGTGCACAGTTCCGGTCTCAGTATTCCACAGTTAAACCCACACTCGGAGCACCGTGCACAGCCCCGGTCTCCGTATCCCTCGGTCAGACCCACACTCGGAGCAACGTGCACAGTCCCGGTGTCCGTGTCCCTCGGTGAGACCCACACTCGGAGCAGCGTGCACGGTCCCATTCTCCAAATCTCTCAGTTAGACCCACACTCGGAGCACCGTGCACAGTCCCGGTCTCCGTATCCCTCGATTAGACCCACACTCGGAGCACCGTGCACAGTCCCGGTCTCCATATCCCTCCATCAGACCCACACTCGGAGCACCGCGCACAGTCCCGGTCTCCGAATCTCTCAGTTAGACCCACACTCGGAGCACCGCGCACAGTCCCGGTCTACATATCCCTCCTTCAGACCGACACTCGGTGCACGGTGCACAGTCCCGGTCTCCGTATGCCTCGGTTAGACCCACACTCGGACCACCGTGCAAAGTCCCGGTCTTCGTTTCCCTCGGTTAGACCCACACTCGGAGCACCGTGCACAGTTTCAAACTCCATATCCCTCGGTTTGACCCACACTCGGAGCACCGTGCACAGCCCCAGTCTCCGTTTCCCTCGGTAAGACCCACCCTCGGAGCACCGTGCACAGTCCCGGTCTCCGTATCCCTCGGTTAGACCCATACTCGGAGCACCTTGCACAGTCCTGGTCTTCGTATCCATTGGTTAGACCCACACTCGGAGCACCGTGCACAGCCCCGGTCTCCGTATCCCTCGATCAGACCCACACTTGGAGCACTGTGCACAGTCCCGGTCTCCCTACCCCTTGGTCAGACCCACACTCGGAGCACCGTGCACAGTCCCGGTCTCCGTATCCCTCGGTTAGACCACACTCGGAGCACCGTGCAGAGTCCCAGTCTCCGTATCCCTCGGTTAGACCCACACTCGGAGAACCGTGCACAGTTCCGGTCTCCGTATCCCTCGGTTAGACCCACGCTCGGAGCACTTTGTACAATTCCGGTCTCCGTATCCCTCGGTTACACCCACACTCGGAGCACTCTCCACAGTCCCGGTCTCCGTATCCCTCGGTTAGACCCACACTCGGAGCACCGTGCACAATCCCAGTCTCGGTATCCCTCGGTTACACCCACACTCGGAGCACCGTGCACAGTCCTGGTCTCCATATCCCTCGGTCAGACCACACTCGGAGCACCGTGCACAGTCCCGGTCTCTGTATCCCTTGGTTAGACCCACATTCGGAGCACGGTGCACAGCCCAGTCTCCGTTTCCCTCGGTAGGACCCACACTTTGAGCATCGTGCACAATTCCGGTCTCCGTATCCCTCGATTAGACCCACACTCGGAGCACCGTGCACAGTCCCGGTCTCCGTATCCCTCCTTCAGACCGACACTCGGTGCACGGTGCACAGTCCCGGTCTCCGTATGCCTCGGTTAGACCCACACTCGGACCACCGTGCAAAGTCCCGGTCTTCGTTTCCCTCGGTTAGACCCACACTCGGAGCACCGTGCACAGTTTCAAACTCCATATCCCTCGGTTTGACCCACACTCGGAGCACCGTGCACAGCCCCAGTCTCCGTTTCCCTCGGTAAGACCCACCCTCGGAGCACCGTGCACAGTCCCGGTCTCCGTATCCCTCGGTTAGACCCATACTCGGAGCACCTTGCACAGTCCTGGTCTTCGTATCCATTGGTTAGACCCACACTCGGAGCACCGTGCACAGCCCCGGTCTCCGTATCCCTCGATCAGACCCACACTTGGAGCACTGTGCACAGTCCCGGTCTCCCTACCCCTTGGTCAGACCCACACTCGGAGCACCGTGCACAGTCCCGGTCTCCGTATCCCTCGGTTAGACCACACTCGGAGCACCGTGCAGAGTCCCAGTCTCCGTATCCCTCGGTTAGACCCACACTCGGAGAACCGTGCACAGTTCCGGTCTCCGTATCCCTCGGTTAGACCCACGCTCGGAGCACTTTGTACAATTCCGGTCTCCGTATCCCTCGGTTACACCCACACTCGGAGCACTCTCCACAGTCCCGGTCTCCGTATCCCTCGGTTAGACCCACACTCGGAGCACCGTGCACAATCCCAGTCTCGGTATCCCTCGGTTACACCCACACTCGGAGCACCGTGCACAGTCCTGGTCTCCATATCCCTCGGTCAGACCACACTCGGAGCACCGTGCACAGTCCCGGTCTCTGTATCCCTTGGTTAGACCCACATTCGGAGCACGGTGCACAGCCCAGTCTCCGTTTCCCTCGGTAGGACCCACACTTTGAGCATCGTGCACAATTCCGGTCTCCGTATCCCTCGATTAGACCCACACTCGGAGCACCGTGCACAGTCCCGGTCTCCGTATCCCTCGGTTCGACACACACTTGGAGCACCGTGCACAGTCCCAGTCTCCGTTTCCCTCGGTAAGACCCACCCTCGGAGCACCGTGCACAGTCCCGGTCTCCGTATACCTCGGTCAGATCCACACTTGGAGCACCGTGCACAGTCCCGGTCTCCGTATTCCTTGGTTAGACCACACTCGGAGCATCGTGCACAGTCCCAGTCTCCGTATCCCTCGGTTAGACCCACACTCGGAGCACCGTGCACAGTTCCGGTCTCCGTATTCCACAGTTAGACCCACACTCGGAGCACCGTGCACAATTCCGGTCTCCGTATCCCTCGGTTAAACCACACTCGGAGCACCGTGCACAGTCCCGGTCTCAGTATCCCTCGGTCAGACCCACACTCGGAGCACCGTGCACAGTCCCGGTCTCCGTATCCCTCAGTTAGACCCACACTCGGAGCACCGTGCACAGTCCCGGTCTCCGTATCCCTCGGTTAGACCCACACTCGGAGCACCTTGCACAGTCCCCGTCTCCGTATCCTTCGGTTAGACCCACACTCGGAGCACCTTGCACAGTCACCGTCTCCGTATCCCTCGGTCAGACCCACACTCGGAGCAGCGTGCACAGTCCCGGTCTCCGTATCCCTCGGTTAGACCCACACTCAGAGCACCGTGCAGTCCCGGTCTCCGTTTGCCTCGGTTAGACCCACACTCGGAGCACCGTCCACAGTCCCGGGCTCCGTATCCCTAGGTTAGACCCACACTCGGAGCACTGTACACAGTCCCGGTCTCCGTATCCCTCGGTTAGACCCACACTCGGAGCACCCTGCACAGTCCCGGTCTCCGTATCCCTCGGTCAGACCCACACTCGGAGCACCGTGCACAATCCCGGTCTCCGAATCTCTCAGTTAGACCCACACTCGGAGCACCGCGCACAGTCCCGGTCTCCATATCCCTCCGTCAGACCCACACTCGGTGCACAGTCCCGGTCTCCGTATGCCTCGGTTAGACCCACACTCGGACCACCGTGCACAGTCCCGGTCTTCGTTTCCCTCGGTAAGACCCACACTCGGAGCACCGTGCACAGTTTCAAACTCCATATCCCTCGGTTAGACCCACACTCGGAGCACCGTGCACAGTCCCGGCCTCCGTATCCCTCGGTTTAACCCACACATGGAGCTCCGTGCACATTTCTAGTCTCCCTATCCCTCGGTCAGACCCACACTCGGAGCACCGTGCACAGTCCCGGTCTCCGTATCCCTCGGTTAGGCCCACACTCGGAGCACGGTGCACAGTCCCGGTCTCCGTATCCCTCGGACAGACCCACACTCGGAGCACCGTGCAGAGTCCCGGTCTCCGTATCCCTCGGACAGACCCACACTCGGAGCACGGTGCACAGTCCCGGTCTCCGTATCCCTCGGACAGACCCAGACTCGGAGCACCGTGCACAGTCCCGGTCTCCGTGTCCCTCGGTTACACCCACACTCGGAGCACCGTGCACAGTCCTGGTCTCCATATCCTTCGGTCAGACCCACACTCGGAGCACCGTGCACAGTCCCGGTCTCTGTATCCCTTGGTTAGACCCACATTCGGAGCACCGTGCACAGTCCCGGTCTCCGTATCGCTCGGTTAGACCACACTCGGAGCACGGTGCACAATTCCTGTCTCCGTATCCCTCGGTTAGATCCACAGTCGGAACACCGTGCACAATTCCTGTCTCCGTATCCCTCGGTTCGCCCCACACTCGGTGCACCGTGCACAGTCCCGGTCTCCGTATCTCTCGGTTAGACCCACACTCGGAGCACCGTGCACAGTCCCGGTCTCCGTATCACTCGGTCAGACCCACACTCGGAGCACCGTGCACAGTCCCGGTCTCCGTATCCCTCGGTCAGACCCACACTCGGAGCACCGTGCACAGTCCCGGTCTCCCTATCCCTCGGTCTGACCCACACTCGGAGCAGCGTGCACAGTCCCGGTCTCCATATCCCTCGGTTAGACCACACTCGGAGCACCGTGCACAGTCCCGGTCTCCGTATCCCTCGGTCAGACCCACACTCGGAGCACCGTGCACAGTCCCGGACTCCCTATCCCTCGGTTAGACCCACACTCGGAGCACCGTGCACAGTCCCGGTCTCCGTATCCCTCGGTCAGACCCACACTCGGAGCACCGTGCACAGTCCCGGTCTCCGTATCCCTCGGTTAGACCCACACTCGGAGCACTGTGCACAGTCCCGGTCTCCGTATCCCTCGGCTAGACCCACACTCGGATCACCGTGCACAGTCCCGGTCTCCGTATCCGTCGGTCAGACCCACACTCGGAGCACCATGCACAGTCCCGGTCTCGGTATCCCTCGCTCAGACCCACACTCGGAGCACCATGCGCAGTCCCGGTCTCCATATCCCTCGGTTAGACCACACTCGGAGCACCGTGCGCAGTCCCGGTCTCCGTATCCCTCGGTCAGACCCACACTCGGAGCACCGTGCACAATTCCAGTCTCCGTATCCCTCGGTTAGACCCATACTCGGAGCACCGTGCACAGTCCCGGTCTCCGTATCCCTCGGTCAGACCCACACTCGGAGCACCGTGCGCAGTCCCGGTCTCCGTATCCCTCGGTCAGACCCACACTCGGAGCACCGTGCACAATTCCAGTCTCCGTATCCCTCGGTTAGACCCACACTCGGAGCACCGTGCACAGTCCCGGTCTCCGTATCCCTCGGTTAGACCCACACTCGGAGCACCGTGCACAGTCCGGTCTCCCTATCCCTCAGTTAGACCCACACTCGGAGCACTGTACACAGTCCCGGTCTCCGTGTCCCTCGGTCAGACCCACACTCGGAGCACCGTGCACAGTCCCGGTCTCCGTATCCCTCGGTCAGACCCACACTCGGAGCACCGTGCACAGTCCTGGTCTTCGTATCCATTGGTTAGACCCACACTCGGAGCACCGTTCACAGCCCCGGTGTCCGTTTCCCTCGGTTAGGCCCACACTCGGAGCACCCTGCACAGCCCCGGTCTCCGTATCCCTCGGTTAGACCCACACTCGGAGAACCGTGCACAGTCCCGGTCTCTGTATCCCACAGTGAGAC
Organism: Scyliorhinus torazame; assembly: GCF_047496885.1. NCBI lineage: Eukaryota > Metazoa > Chordata > Chondrichthyes > Carcharhiniformes > Scyliorhinidae > Scyliorhinus > Scyliorhinus torazame. Next base: position 82,028,757 of record NC_092729.1, read on the forward strand.
CCACACTCGGAGCACTGTGCACAGTCCCGGTCTCCGTATCACTCGGTTAGTCCCACACTCGGAGCACCGTGTACAGTCCTGGTCTCCATATGTCTCGGTTAGACCCACACTCGGAGCACCGTGCACAGTCCCGGTCTCCATATCCCTCGGTAAGACCCACACTCGGAGCACCGTGCACAGTCCCGGTCTCCGTATCCCTCGGTCAGACCCACACATGGAGCACTGTGCACATTTCCGGTCTCCCTATTCCTCCGTTAGACCCACAATTGGAACACCGTGCACTGTCCCGGTCTCCGTATCCCTTGGTTAGACCCACATTCGGAGCACCATGCACAGCCCAGTCTCCGTTTCCCTCGGTAGGACCCACACTTTGAACACCGTGCACAGTCCCGGTCTCCGTATTCCTCCGTTAGACCCCGAATTGGAGCACCGTGCACAGTCCCGGTCCCCGTCTCACTCGGTTAGACCCACACTCGGAGCACCGTGCACATTCCCGGTCTACGTATCCCTCGTTAGAACCACAGTCGGTACACCGTGCGCAGTCCCGGTCTCCCTACCCCTCGGTTAGACCCACACTCGGAGCACCGTGCACAGTCCCGGTCTCCGTGTCCCTCGGTTAGACCCACACTCGGAGCACCGTGCACAGTCCCGGTCTCCGTATCCCCCGGTTAGACCCACACTCAGAGCACCGTGCACAGTCCCGGTCTCCGTGTCCCTCAGTTAGACCCACACTCGGAGCACCGTGCACAGTCCCGGTCTCCGTATCCCTCGGTTAGACCCACACTCGGAGCACCGTGCACAGTCCCGGTCTCCGTATCCCTCGGTTAGACCCACACTCGGAGCACCGTACAGTCCCGGTCTCCGTATCCCTCGGTCAGACCCACACTCGGAGCACCGTGCACAGTCCCGGACTCCCTATCCCTCGGTTAGACCCACACTCGGAGCACCGTGCACAGTCCCGGTCTCCGTATCCCTCGGTCAGACCCACACTCGGAGCACCGTGCACAGTCCCGGTCTCCGTATCCCTCGGTTAGACCCACACTCGGAGCACTGTGCACAGTCCCGGTCTCCGTATCCCTCGGCTAGACCCACACTCGGATCACCGTGCACAGTCCCGGTCTCCGTATCCGTCGGTCAGACCCACACTCGGAGCACCATGCACAGTCCCGGTCTCGGTATCCCTCGCTCAGACCCACACTCGGAGCACCGTGCGCAGTCCCGGTCTCCATATCCCTCGGTTAGACCACACTCGGAGCACCGTGCGCAGTCCCGGTCTCCGTATCCCTCGGTCAGACCCACACTCGGAGCACCGTGCACAGCCCCGGTCTCCGTATCCCTCGGTCAGACCCACACTCGGAGCACCGTGCACAGTCCCGGTCTCCGTATCCCTCGGTCAGACCCACACTCGGAGCACCGTGCACAATTCCAGTCTCCGTATCCCTCGGTTAGACCCACACTCGGAGCACCGTTCACAGCCCCGGTGTCCGTTTCCCTCGGTTAGGCCCACACTCGGAGCACCGTGCACAGCCCCGGTCTCCGTATCCCTCGGTTAGACCCACACTCGGAGAACCGTGCACAGTCCCGGTCTCTGTATCCCACAGTGAGACCCACACTCGGAGCACTGTGCACAGTCCCGGTCTCCGTATCACTCGGTTAGTCCCACACTCGGAGCACCGTGTACAGTCCTGGTCTCCATATGTCTCGGTTAGACCCACACTCGGAGCACCGTGCACAGTCCCGGTCTCCATATCCCTCGGTAAGACCCACACTCGGAGCACCGTGCACAGTCCCGGTCTCCGTATCCCTCGGTCAGACCCACACATGGAGCACTGTGCACATTTCCGGTCTCCCTATTCCTCCGTTAGACCCACAATTGGAACACCGTGCACTGTCCCGGTCTCCGTATCCCTTGGTTAGACCCACATTCGGAGCACCATGCACAGCCCAGTCTCCGTTTCCCTCGGTAGGACCCACACTTTGAACACCGTGCACAGTCCCGGTCTCCGTATTCCTCCGTTAGACCCCGAATTGGAGCACCGTGCACAGTCCCGGTCCCCGTCTCACTCGGTTAGACCCACACTCGGAGCACCGTGCACAGTCCCGGTCTCCGTATCCCTCGTTAGAACCACAGTCGGTACACCGTGCGCAGTCCCGGTCTCCCTACCCCTCGGTTAGACCCACACTCGGAGCACCGTGCTCAGTCCCGGTCTCCGTGTCCCTCGGTTAGACCCACACTCGGAGCACCGTGCACAGTCCCGGTCTCCGTATCCCCCGGTTAGACCCACACTCAGAGCACCGTGCACAGTCCCGGTCTCCGTGTCCCTCAGTTAGACCCACACTCGGAGCACCGTGCACAGTCCCGGTCTCCGTATCCCTCGGTTAGACCCACACTCGGAGCACCGTGCACAGTCCCGGTCTCCGTATCCCTCGGTTAGACCCACACTCGGAGCACCGTACAGTCCCGGTCTCCGTATCCCTCGGTCAGACCCACACTCGGAGCACCGTGCACAGTCCCAGTCTCCGTTTCCCTCGATAAGACACACACTAGGAGCACCGTGCACAGTCCCGGTCTCAGTATCCCTCGGTTAGACCCACACTTGGAGCACCGTGAACAGTCCCAGTCTCCGTATCCCTCGGTTAGACCCACACTCGGAGCACCTTGCACAGTCCCGGTCTTCGTATCCATTGGTTAGACCCACACTCGGAGCACCGTGCACAGCCCCGGTGTCCGTTTCCCTCAGTTAGGCCCACACTCGGAGCACCGTGCACAGCCCCGGTCTCCGTATCCCTCGGTTAGGCCCACTCTCGGAGCACCGTGCACAGTCCCGGTCTCCGTATCCCTCGGTTAGACCCACACTCGGAGCACCGTGCACAGTCCCGGTCTCCCTATCCCTCGGTTAGACCCACACTCGGAGCACCGTGCACAGTCCCGGTCTCCCTATCCCTCGGTTAGACCCACACTCGGAGCACCGTGCACAGTCCCGGACTCCCTATCACTCGGTTAAACCACACTTGGAGCACCGCGCACAGTCCCGGTCTCCGTATCCCTCGGTTCGACCCACACTCGGAGCACCGTGCACAATTCCAGTCTCCGTATCCCTCGGTTAGACCCATACTCGGAGCACCTTGCACAGTCCTGGTCTCCGTATCCCTCGGTTAGACCCACACTCGGAGCACCATGCACAGCCCCGGTCTCCGTATCCCTCGGTTAGGCTCACACTCGGAGCACCGTGCACAGCCCCGGTGTCCGTTTCCCTCGGTTAGGCCCACACTCGGAGCACCGTGCACAGCCCCCGTCTCCGTATCCCTCGGTTAGGCTCACACTCGGCGCACCGTGCACAGTTCCGGTCTCAGTATTCCACAGTTAGACCCACACTCGGAGCACCGTGCACAGCCCCGGTCTCCGTATCCCTCGGTCAGACCCACACTCGGAGCACCGTGCACAGTCCCGGTCTCCGTATCCCTCGGTCAGACCCACACTCGGAGCAGCGTGCACGGTCCCATTCTCCAAATCTCTCAGTTAGACCCACACTCGGAGCACCGTGCACAGTCCCGGTCTCTGTATCCCTCGGTCAGACCCACACTCAGAGCACCGTGCACAGTCCCGGTCTCCGTATCCCTCGATTAGACCCACACTCGGAGCACCGTGCACAGTCCCGGTCTCCGTATCCCTCGGTCAGACCCACACTCGGTGCACTGCGCACAGTCCCGGTCTCCGAATCTCTCAGTTCGACCCACACTCGGAGCACCGCGCACAGTCCCGGTCAACATATCCCTCCGTCAGACCCACACTCGGTGCACGGTGCACAGTCCCGGTCTCCGTATGCCTCGGTTAGACCCACACTCGGACCACCGTGCAAAGTCCCGGTCTTCGTTTCCCTCGGTTAGACCCACACTCGGAGCACCGTGCACAGTTTCAAACTCCATATCCCTCGGTTAGACCACACTCGGAGCACCGTGCACAGCCCCAGTCTCCGTTTCCCTCGGTAAGACCCACCCTCGGAGCACCGTGCACAGTCCCGGTCTCCGTATCCCTCGGTTAGACCCATACTCGGAGCACCTTGCACAGTCCTGGTCTTCGTATCCATTGGTTAGACCCACACTCGGAGCACCGTGCACAGCCCCGGTCTCCGTATCCCTCGATCAGACCCACACTTGGAGCACTGTGCACAGTCCCGGTCTCCCTACCCCTTGGTCAGACCCACACTCGGAGCACCGTGCACAGTCCCGGTCTCCGTATCCCTCGGTTAGACCACACTCGGAGCACCGTGCAGAGTCCCAGTCTCCGTATCCCTCGGTTAGACCCACACTCGGAGAACCGTGCACAGTTCCGGTCTCCGTATCCCTCGGTTAGACCCACGCTCGGAGCACTTTGTACAATTCCGGTCTCCGTATCCCTCGGTTACACCCACACTCGGAGCACTCTCCACAGTCCCGGTCTCCGTATCCCTCGGTGAGACCCACACTCGGAGCACCGTGCACAATCCCAGTCTCGGTATCCCTCGGTTACACCCACACTCGGAGCACCGTGCACAGTCCTGGTCTCCATATCCCTCGGTCAGACCACACTCGGAGCACCGTGCACAGTCCCGGTCTCTGTATCCCTTGGTTAGACCCACATTCGGAGCACTGTGCACAGCCCAGTCTCCGTTTCCCTCGGTAGGACCCACACTTTGAGCATCGTGCACAATTCCGGTCTCCGTATCCCTCGATTAGACCCACACTCGGAGCACCGTGCACAGTCCCGGTCTCCGTATCCCTCGGTTCGACACACACTTGGAGCACCGTGCACAGTCCCAGTCTCCGTTTCCCTCGGTAAGACCCACCCTCGGAGCACCGTGCACAGTCCCGGTCTCCGTATACCTCGGTCAGATCCACACTTGGAGCACCGTGCACAGTCCCGGTCTCCGTATTCCTTGGTTAGACCACACTCGGAGCATCGTGCACAGTCCCAGTCTCCGTATCCCTCGGTTAGACCCACACTCGGAGCACCGTGCACAGTTCCGGTCTCCGTATTCCACAGTTAGACCCACACTCGGAGCACCGTGCACAATTCCGGTCTCCGTATCCCTCGGTTAAACCACACTCGGAGCACCGTGCACAGTCCCGGTCTCCGTATCCCTCGGTCAGACCCACACTCGGAGCACCGTGCACAGTCCCGGTCTCCGTATCCCTCGGTCAGACCCACACTCGGAGCACCGTGCACAGTCCCGGTCTCCGTATCCCTCGGTTAGACCCACACTCAGAGCACCGTGCAGTCCCGGTCTCCGTTTCCCTCGGTTAGACCCACACTCGGAGCACCGTCCACAGTCCCGGTCTCCGTATCCCTAGGTTAGACCCACACTCGGAGCACTGTACACAGTCCCGGTCTCCGTATCCCTCGGTTAGACCCACACTCGGAGCACCCTGCACAGTCCCGGTCTCCGTATCCCTCGGTCAGACCCACACTCGGAGCACCGTGCACAATCCCGGTCTCCGAATCTCTCAGTTAGACCCACACTCGGAGCACCGCGCACAGTCCCGGTCTCCATATCCCTCCGTCAGACCCACACTCGGTGCACGGTGCACAGTCCCGGTCTCCGTATGCCTCGGTTAGACCCACACTCGGACCACCGTGCACAGTCCCGGTCTTCGTTTCCCTCGGTAAGACCCACACTCGGAGCACCGTGCACAGTTTCAAACTCCATATCCCTCGGTTAGACCCACACTCGGAGCACCGTGCACAGTCCCGGCCTCCGTATCCCTCGGTTTAACCCACACATGGAGCTCCGTGCACATTTCTAGTCTCCCTATCCCTCGGTCAGACCCACACTCGGAGCACCGTGCACAGTCCCGGTCTCCGTATCCCTCGGTTAGGCCCACACTCGGAGCACGGTGCACAGTCCCGGTCTCCGTATCCCTCGGACAGACCCACACTCGGAGCACCGTGCAGAGTCCCGGTCTCCGTGTCCCTCGGTTAGACCCACACTCGGAGCACCGTACACAATCCCAGTCTCGGTATCCCTCGGTTACACGCACACTCGGAGCACCGTGCATAATTCCTGTCTCCGTATCCCTCGGTTCGCCCCACACTCGGTGCACCGTGCACAGTCCCGGTCTCCGTATCTCTCGGTTAGACCCACACTCGGAGCACCGTGCACAGTCCCGGTCTCCCTATCCCTCGGTCAGACCCACACTCGGAGCACCGTGCACAGTCCCGGTCTCCATATCCCTCGGTTAGACCACACTCGGAGCACCGTGCACAGTCCCGGTCTCCGTATCCCTCGGTCAGACCCACACTCGGAGCACCGTGCACAGCCCGGACTCCCTATCCCTCGGTTAGACCCACACTCGGAGCACCGTGCACAGTCCCGGTCTCCGTATCCCTCGGTCAGACCCACACTCGGAGCACCGTGCACAGTCCCGGTCTCCGTATCCCTCGGTTAGACCCATACTCGGAGCACTGTGCACAGTCCAGGTCTCCGTATCCCTCGGCTAGACCCACACTCGGATCACCGTGCACAGTCCCGGTCTCCGTATCCGTCGGTCAGACCCACACTCGGAGCACCATGCACAGTCCCGGTCTCGGTATCCCTCGCTCAGACCCACACTCGGAGCACCGTGCGCAGTCCCGGTCTCCGTATCCCTCGGTCAGACCCACACTCGGAGCACCGTGCGCAGTCCCGGTCTCCGTATCCCTCGGTCAGACCCACACTCGGAGCACCGTGCACAGTCCCGGTCTCCGTCTCCCTCGGTTAGACCCACACTCGGAGCACCGTGCGCAGTCCCGGTCTCCGTATCCCTCGGTTAGACCCACACTCGGAGCACCGTGCACAGCCCCGGTCTCCGTATCCCTCGGTCAGACCCACACTCGGAGCACCGTGCACAGTCCCGGTCTCTGTATCCCTCGGTCAGACCCACACTCGGAGCACCGTGCACAGTCCCGGTCTCAGCAGTTTCTGGAGAAAGTTGACTGGCACCGGGGGGGGGGGTGACGCGAAACAGGAAGTTGGTTGTACGAGGACTGGCAGGCGACTTGACCCGAAGTTTGTTGTTCAAAAATCCCACCAAATCGCTTCACTCCGAATCCTGCCGCAGTTCCCTGGGTGAGCCGAGGAGAGAATTTGGGGAGGAAAGTTGGCTTGGCGAGGGTGAAAAATTCAATTGAGAAGCAGGTTGAATCGGGGAGGCCCCGAGACGAGCTGAAAAATCGAAAGAGAGCGAGCAGAGACTTGCAATTGACAATCAAATTCTGTGGAAACTCAAGTGGGAAAGGGGAAGTACGCATGGAAATGATTGGCACTGTTGCCCCTGTGCCAAGGACCCGGGTTCGATTCTGGTCTTGAGTGACTGTGTTTACACATTCTCACCAGCCCACCTCACACCCTGTGCTAAATCTACCCTTTGTGTCGAGGGATGTGCAGGTTGCGTTATGAACAAGGAACAAAGAAATGTACAGCACAGGAACAGGCCCTTCGGCCCTCCAAGCCCATGCCGACCATGCTGCCCGTCTAAACTACAATCTTCTACACTTCCTGGGTCCGTGTCCCTCTATTCCCATCCTATTCATGTATTTGTCAAGATGCCCCTGAAATGTCCCTATCGTCCCTGCTTCCACCACCTCCTCCGGTAGCGAGTTCCAGGCACCCACTACCCTCTGTGTAAAAAACTTGCCTCGCACATCTACTCTAAACCTTGCCCCTCGCACCTTAAACCTATGCCCCCTAGTAATTGACCCCTCTACCCCGGGAAAAAGCCTCTGACTATCCACTGTCTATGCCCCTCATAATTTTGTAGACCTCTATCAGGTCTCCCCTCAACCTCCTTCGTTCCAGTGAGAACAAACCGAGTTTATTCAACCGCTCCTCATAGCTAATGCCCTCCGTACCAGGCAACATTCTGGTAAATCTCTTCTGCCCTCTCTCTAAAGCCTCCACATCCTTCTGGTAGTGTGGCGACCAGAATTGAACACTATACTCCAAGTGTGGCCTAACTAAGGTTCTAAACAGCTGCAACATGACTTGCCAATTCTTATACTCAATGCCCCGGCCAATGAAGGCAAGCATGCCGTCAGCCTTCTTGACTACCTTCTCCACCTGTGTCGCCCCTTTCAGTGACCTGTGGACCTGTACTCCTAGATCTCTCTGACTTTCAATGCTCTGGAGGGTTCTACCTTAATGAGGGGTGGGGTCTCTTTCGGAGGGCAGGGTGAAGACTCGCTGCGCCCCCTTTCTGCACTGTCGGGGTATTCTCTGTATTGAATGAACAACTTTGCACGTGGTTTTTACCCAGACGAGGGGGTAATCGAGATGGGGTGTCAGGTGGGTGAGGAGGTTGGTTCTGAGAGGCCGTTTGCCCTTCAAGGCGGATGAGGCAACCGGAGCCTGGTGTGATAATCATAGAATTTACAGTGCAGAAGGAGGCCATTCTGCCCATCGAGTCCACACCGGCCCTCGGAAAGAGCACCGTACTTAAACCCAGCAACCCCACCTAACCTTTTTTTTGCGGGGAGGGGGGGGGGGGGGAACGGGGGGGGGACGCCAAGGACAATTCAGCACGGCCAATCCACCTCGACAAGCACGTCTTTCGGGACTTGTGGGAGGAAACCGGTACACCCACGCAGACACGGGGGTGGGGAGAACGTGCAGACTCCGCACAGACAGTGACCCAAGCCGGGAATCGAACCCGGGACCCTGGAGTCGTGAAGCAGCAGTGCTAACCACTGTGCTACCATGCTGCCAGGTGAATTGGACATTCTGGATTCTCCCTCTGTGTACCCGAACAGGCGCCGGAGTGTGGCGACTAGGGGCTTTACACAGTAACTTCATCGCAGTGTTAATGTAAGCCTACTTGTGACAATAAAGATTATTATTAGGAGCCCCTCGCATCATGCTCTGCATTCAATAAGATCGTGTCCGATCTGATTGCAACTTCAACCCCAGAGTCCTGCCTGTTCCCCCCTGATAATATTTCACCCACCCCCTCGTTAATCGAGAGTCAATCTCGTTCTGCCGTACAAATATTCAAAGACGAGAGGTCAAGAGGCTTGCTCCCCACCAGACGACCCCCTTATTTTTAAGGTGACACCTCCCCAGTTCCCTATTCCACAGGTTAGGTGGATTGGCCGTGTTCAATTGTCCCTTAGTGTCCAAAGATGTGCAGGTTAGGTGGATTGGCCGTGTTAAATTGTCCCTTAGTGTCCAAAGATGTACAGGTTAGGTGGATTGGCCGTGTTCAATTGTCCCTTAGTGTCCAAAGATGTGCAGGTTAGGTGGATTGGCCGTGTTAAATTGTCCCTTAGTGTCCAAAGATGTGCAGGTTAGGTGGATTGGCCGTGATAAATTGTCCCTTAGTGTCCAAAGATGTGCAGGTTAGGTGGATTGGCCGTGATAAATTGTCCCTTAGTGTCCAAAGATGTGCAGGTTAGGTGGATTGGCCGTGATAAATTGCCCCTTAGTGTCCAAAGATGTGCAGGTTAGGTAGATTGGCCGTGTTAAATTGTCCCTTAGTGTCCAAAGATGTACAGGTTAGGTGGATTGGCCGTGTTAAATTGTCCCTTAGTGTCCAAAGATGTGCAGGTTAGGTGGATTGGCCGTGTTAAATTGTCCCTCAGTGTCCAAAGATGTGCAGGTTAGGTGGATTGGCCGTGTTAAATTGTCCCTTAGTGTCCAAAGATGTGCAGGTTAGGTGGATTGGCCGTGTTAAATTGTCCCTTAGTGTCCAAAGATGTGCAGGTTAGGTGGATTGGCCGTGTTAAATTGTCCCTTAGTGTCCAAAGATGTACAGGTTAGGTGGATTGGCCGTGTTAAATTGTCCCTTAGTGTCCAAAGATGTACAGGTTAGGTGGATTGGCCGTGTTAAATTGTCCCTTAGTGTCCAAAGATGTACAGGTTAGGTGGATTGGCCGTGTTAAATTGTCCCTTAGTGTCCAAAGATGTGCAGGTTAGGTGGATTGGCCGTGTTAAATTGTCCCTTAGTGTCCAAAGATGTACAGGTTGGGTGCTTTTAGGGGCTTTGCACAGTAACTTCATTTGAAGCCTACTTGTGACAATAAGCGATTTTCATTTCATTAACCCCAGTTAGACCAGGGAAAGGGCCCCGATTGGCAGGAGTTAAATGAGACTGCCCACAGATACGTACATAGGACATTACAGCGCAGTACAGGCCCTTCGGCCCTCGATGTTGCGCCGACCTGTGAAACCACTCGAAAGCCCATCTACACTATTCCCTTATCGTCCAGATGTCTATCCAATAACCACCAGGCAACATCCTGGTAAATCGCTTCTGCACCCTCTCTAAAGCCTCCACATCCTTCTGGTAGTGTGGCGACCAGAATTGAACACTATACTCCAAGTGTGGCCTAACTAAGGTTCTATACAGCTGCAACATGACTTGCCAATATACTCACTCCTAATCTTTCCTTGCAACATCCATAAGACAAAAAAAAAAAAAACTTTTTACAGAAGGACATCAGGTTTAAATTCTCTACTGAGAACAGTCGCCACTTTGAAATCAGCAAATGGAGATGCACACATCAAGAAACGGCCCAACTGATTGGGGCCAAGTCCAAGACCCGCCCAGAAGAGCGCGCGAAGCCCCTTTGGGTATAAGAAGGAGGCCCCCCAAGAGAGAATCGCTCTCTTGGACCCGGCTCTCACCGAGGAGAGACCCGTCCACCCGCTGCACCAGAAGCAAGCAAGTCCAAGGTCGACGCTCGCTACCAGGCGGGCGACCTTAGCTGTTCCCCTGTACCACTTCGACCCCCAGCAGCCTCAGATGCGAACAACGGCCATTGTTCCTCTGACTGAGTGGGCGCCGGAAGCTAAGTATAGGCTTTAGCGTTAGAGATAGTTTAGTCTGTAGAGTTTTGTGCACGAGAATATTTAACTGTGTGTGTAAATAAATAAGTATTGACTTTGAACTAACTAACTGGTGTATCGAGTCTTTGGTCAGTTTCGGTTTGAACCTTCTGACAGTGTAGAAGCCAGGTATTTCGAATACAACTAGTATCGGTAAAAGATAGCTGTGTAAGCATAAATATTAAGCCCCAGTTTTAAATACCCACTTATACAGCTTAATTCACTTTTACTGAGGTCCGTTGTTCTGGCAAATGCATATTTTCAAAGACAGCGTGACATTAAAACAGCGCAGTTGCAAGACAATTTGACACTGCTTGTGCTAATTGTCAAGGACGAGGACTGAATACCATAGCAACATGAAGGCAACATTGTTCACAATGCAGATAACAGCTGGGCCAGAAAAGCTGATGTTGCACATTGAAGATGGACGGCTTGCCATCAAATCAAATGTGTTTGAGTCTCACCCAACCAAGTGTATAACTGAAAAGTTTCCGCCCGCCATTTTAGGCTGTTGTCTTTTGGTGTTGTCTGTCCTTAATTTCTGTCTTTGATTCTAGTCTCCATTTTAGAGATGTCTTTTGGGGGTTCTGTCAGTCTGTGTCAGTGACGGAGTGTACTTTTGAGTTTGAGTTTAGCTGAAGATTAGCTCTCTCTCTCTCTCGCTTCATGTTTCATTGCCAGACTTTGACCGTTTAAAAGTTACTTTCGAGCTGTCTGCCTAAGCAACGAAAGATAATGTCTGTAATTCTCTGAAAGCTTCGAAATGTCGACGAATTGCCTTTTAAATGACTTTCAAATTGTAATCCAGCGACTACAAATAAAACAATTCCTTTTGGCACCTGAGAAATTTGAACTGAAGTTTCTGCTGAGTTCCAGTATTCGCAAAGTGCTGCTGGTAAGCGAATAGCAGAGATAATATAAATTCCTTCAACTGTGCACAGTCGAATAATACAAGGAATTGAACAACTTGGATTAGTCCAGAAATATTCCAGATCTTACAACTTGTCGTATTGCGCCAGGACTTTGATTCATCAACTAAGCTTCCCCCAAACTTGGCGTAGTTGGACAGGTTAAGATCCCATCAATTACAGATTCCTATATTTGGCGTAGTCGAGAGATACCTGGCGACTCTAGATCAAACGTAATTAGAATTAAGAAAGGACTGCCATATTCAGAGCCAACCAAACAGAGCAACAACACTCGCTACTGGGGCCCGATACAACAATTTAACCCACCCTATAAATCTCCAAACCCAAATCTGCCTAACACTTCCCACAGGTACTCCCACTCCACCCCGATCGAAGGCTTTTTCCACGTCCATTGCTGCCGCCACTTCCCCATCCCCTCCTTCCGAGGGCATCATGATCACATTCAGGAGCCTCCGCACATTCGTGTTCAACTGCCTGCCCTTCACAAACCCCGCCTGACCCTCATCGATCGCTCCCGGGACACAGTCCTGTAGCCACCTAACTTGGCCGATTTAAAATGGAGACCAGCAAAGGCTGATGGGAAATTCAGCCAACACAGGCAGAAACAAGCAGGTGCAGGTTTGCTGTGTATTAAACTCTGCAAAAGCCCAGACAGCATCGATACCAGCGACCATCAGCATAATAATGTAGCAGCCATCTACATACTGATGAGCAATCCCCGGGAACAATCGCAACATTTGGGATAAACAAGGCCAAGCCAGACTCCCCGGCGCCAGCAGGAGCCAACACAAAAGAGGTTAACGGACACCTCAAGACCGCCCATCGATCAGGGAACCGCTCCAGTATTGGAGAAATCGAACCAAGCGATTGGGACAAAGTCCAATCACTTGGAACCAGGTACGGGGTCCGCCCCAAAAGGCGGGAAGCCCCTGGGGACTATAAAGTTAAGCCCCCAAGTTCAAATCGTCCTCCTTGACCGGGTCACTCAGCAACGCGAAGCAACCCCTGAGAGTGAACGGTCCAAGCTGACACATCCCTGAAGTAAGTCTCAAGTCAACGCTCGCAACGAGATGGGCGCTTCTAGCTACCAGTCCGTACTAACTCTGAATCCCGCAGACTCAGAACCCGAACAAAAGGCCATTTGTTCCCCATACCTGGTGGGCCAGTCCGAAGCTAAGTATAGGCCTTTTAGTGATAGAGAATAGCCTAGAAAGTAGAGTTTATGCACGAGTAGCGATTTACTGTGTGTAATAAATGTGCTTTGATTTGAATCTTACTAATTGGTGTATTGAGCTATTGATCATTACTTGGACTTGAACCTCGTGGCGGTATCATAAAGATACCTGGCGACTCGAGAGCAAAGGTTACAAAACAGAGCCAATTGAACCAACCAAAAGTTAGCAACATATTACTGGCGACTCTGACGGGACCCGAACTAGAAGTGGCTTAACCACTCCGGGAGAACCCAAAAATTTGAATTCGAGATCCAATTGGGAACAGAAAACCACAAGTGTTCAAGCAGTTCTGATCAATCCTCATATTTCGGAAGTGTGTGTATGCACGCGTAACTAACAGGGCTACAAGGTAAACTGATAGATTTTTTGTTGCGACAAAACTGTCGGGAGTTTGTATTCCGGAAATTAGCGAAAGCCGTACCCGTAATTACAGCACCGCCTTAGCTCCCCTCGTTCCAAATTTAAGGAAGCATTCGGATAGGAAAGATGGCAATGCAGGCAATGCAGCGCCTCATGAACCCCGAGGAATTTGCGGTCGCAGCGACCAGCAGCAGTAGAGTATGACAGTGTCCCGTATGGGAGGAAGAAATTAGGAAGTACCTCAAAGGGAAAGGGTGGCCCCTTTGGAGTGAATTCTGTAGAAATGAGGAAACAGGTCCCGGGAGTATAGGACATACTTGGTGGGAGAACCCGAGTGAGATTCACAAGAAGAGCTTAGGAAAAGCTCGCAAGCCGATGGCAATCGTGTCCTGCTTGGCACAATTGCGAGGCACAGAGGAGGTCGTCAGGACGCTCCGGAAAGAGATAGAAGGTATACATCGAATGAGTAAGGTCGATGTTAGTGAGGTAGAAAGAGAGAACTTAGAGTTGGGGAGGAAGTTGGCAGCAAAAGACGGAGAGGTGGATGATGCCAAGCGGGCACACCAGTCTTGTCTGGCGTACTTAGGCCTTTTCGTATTGGGACTGGAAGCTGCTTATCAGGACACGCAACGTGCAGTCCTGGTATGAGAGGAAACAGAGAAGCAGGTAGAGGCATTGCAGAGGCAGTGTAGCGACCTGAAGGCAGTGTTAAGAGCACTCCATGCTGCCACCACAGAACAAAGACAAAGCTCACTAGACCACGCAAAGTGGCGGAAGCAGATTGCAGAGCTGCAATCTCTGCTTTCAGTTCAGAAAGGATTCCAGGAAACCTTTGGATCACAGCTAGATGAGGAAGACGGCCCTGGTTGGGAAGAGTTAAATGAGACAGCGCAGAGATATGTTCAGGGAACATGTGCGCAGGGAAAGCCCCAGAAGAGGAAAACGCCCCAACCCCCCACAGAGCAGATAGTTCAGGCTCCAATGAACCCAGTCACCACCCACCGCACAGCCACAGCGGACAATGCGGAATTTCTGTACACCACCCCCAATTACGGGACGCGTGCGAGAAGATCACACCGTTCCTCCCCACCTCAGACCCCCACCACTTCTTTGCCAGAGTAAAGCAGCAGGCGACCATGTACGGCCTGGATGAGCGAGAGCATGTAAAGCTCACAGTTTTAAGTCTAGACCGTTCGGTCGTAGCAGCCCTTCCCGACCCACAGAATGTAGGAAGAGGCACCCTTGCAGAAATGCATACCGCGATCCTGGATGCGATCGGGTACAACCGGGGCGACCCCATAGATGGCCTCAACAAATGCAGGCAAAAGAAATCCGAGCACCCCACAGCATTCGCTGGACGCCTGTGGATCCATTTTGCAGCAGTTTTGGGAGACTTAGACCGCGCCCATTTGTCCCCAGACAACATGGCCAAATGGACCCGCACCCTTATCTCCCACGCCACAGAAACAGGACAGAAAGCTTGTGCGAATTATGATCCCTCAGAGGAGGCTCATAACGAGAAGTGGGTAGTAAAAAGATTGTCCCGCGCCTGGGAGCAGTCTGTCCAAAACAAACCCACAGTTCAAAATCCCGAAGAGAAGCAGGTAGAAGCAGACATACAAGCCGTTAAAACACACCAGAACCCCGCATGGGTAAATGAAGGAAAGAACAGCCCCCCCCACAAAAGTCACAGGAGTGTTACAACTGTGGACAGTTGGGA
The DNA here is from genome assembly GCF_047496885.1 of Scyliorhinus torazame. Classification (NCBI taxonomy): domain Eukaryota; kingdom Metazoa; phylum Chordata; class Chondrichthyes; order Carcharhiniformes; family Scyliorhinidae; genus Scyliorhinus; species Scyliorhinus torazame. Next base: position 82,043,839 of record NC_092729.1, read on the forward strand.
CACTTTGCAATGCCCCACGAAAGCCACAGAGAGCCCAGCAGACGGGCACTCTAAGTAAGAATGAGACAGAGCCCATACATCGTGTGAGCACCCGTCCAGATCAGACGGACCTGAACGGAACGGACTGACGGTGTCCGGGCTCCCCCCAGTTGGGTCTGCGACACCCTTTGGGACAGGTCCGGACGACCGGTAGTTGCAGCAAGAATTCGGGGACAGCCCATCGAGTTTCTCTGGGACACAGGAGGGTCCCGCACCACAATCAATTCCTCCACCAGGTTCCAAAAAGACACGTGGCCCACTACAGTCACCATCACCCTCAGTGGCTTTACAGGCCACTCACAGCAGGGGCACATCACAGCCCCTGTACCCATTCAAATCGGTAACATCACCCCAAGCACCCTGTAGTTTTAGGTGACCTGCCCCACACAGCAGAGCACATTCTGGGAATCGATTTTATGAATTCCCACCACCTTTCATTCGATCCAGTCAACCAGTGTGACTGGAAGATGGCGAAATCCGCTAGAGCCCCCGCAACGCTCAACATAGGAGAGTACGCCAACAAAATTACCGCAGTCGGCGAATTTTGGTTCAACCCGATCACGCTTAGCACGGACAAGCAGGTTAGGGCAGTCCTGCAAAAGCACAGGGCAGCATTCGCGACCCACAAGCACGACTGTGGACGGATGACTGGCTCCGTACAAATCACAGGACCTGACCCCAGACGCCCAAAAACAATACGGATTTCCCCAAGAGGCAGAGGGAGAAATCGCAAAAGTAATCGACAGCTTATTAGAGCAGGGCGCACTCAGATCAGTAGCCTCCACGAATAATGCCCCGATTTGGCCAGTGAGAAAGCCCGATGGGTCATGGCGACTGACCATCGATTACCGGGAATCGAAAATCGCCCCCACCGTAGCAACAAGTCCCGAGACCATGCTCAAGCAGGGACTCAATTCCCGCTATTTCACGGTTTTGGACATCAGTAACGGATTCTGGTCCATTCCATTGGCAAAGGCGTGCCAGTATAAATTTGCCTTCACTTTTAAAAATCAACAATACACGTGGACATGCCTGCCACAAGGATTCCACAACTCCCCCTCCATTTTCCACCGACAGCTGGTAAATGGTCTAGCCAAACTTTCTCGCCCCGAATGTCTGGTCCAGTACGTAGACGACCTACTTACTGTAGACAGACACCAAGGAAGAGCACATCGAGCTTCTGTCCAAACTCGTGGAACTCTTGCATTCAATTGGTTGTAAAGTTAACCACAAAAAGGCCCAGATTGTGGAAGAGAAGGTGATATATTTGGGTACAATTATCACACACGGTAAACCCGAGATCGAGCATAAAAGAATTGACTCGATCGCTAAATTGCCCCTTCCCCAGAATGCTTCAGCCCTCTGGTCGTTTTTCGGACTGGTCGGCTACTGCCGAAAGCACATTGACGGTTTCGCCAGCAAGGCCCCGCCCCTCTCAGACCTCCTAAAGAAAGGAGCCCCCTGGGAATGGCTTCCGCGGCATACGGATGCTGTGGAATCACTAAAACAGGCACTCATAGCCGCCCCCGCACTACAAGTTCCAGACCCGCTTTCCCCTTACGCCATAGAGGTAGCGACCACAGACCGCACCCTTTCGGCCGTGCTCCTGCAGGGACGGCGCGACCAGTTAAGGCCCGTGGCTTATGCCTCCAGAGTTTTAGATGCTGTGGAGCAGGGATTTTCAGCCTGTGAGAGGCACCTGCTCGCAGTTTTCTGGGCGGTTCAGTATTTTTCCTACATTACCGGACTAAACCCCATCACAATTCTCACGGAACACACCCCCACACCCAACTTTTACTGGACGGATGACGCAAGGACGATACAGTTAGTCAGATAAGAGCAGCTAGATGGACCCTTCTTTTGCAGGGACAGGACATCACTGTGAAAAGGACAAAGACCCACACCTTTTTAGCCGATAACCTACAGTATCCCAGGACCCCCCCCATGAATGTGAAATCATCTCACCACACCACAACACAGGCCCCTTTATTGCGAAAACATCCCCCAGAAAGATAAGTAGTTCAACCCAGAGCCCCCAGCACACAGACACGTGTGAGCCCATAAGGATATATGTGGATGGATCTTCCACAGTCTTGGATGGGAAGCGCATGGGTTGCGGTATCTACGTCGAGGACGCGCAGGGACGCGCCCTAGAAGGAACAGCAATAAAACTTCCAGGACACTTAGGCGCGCAGGCAGCAGAGCTCGCGGCCATCGCATACACAGTGGAACACCCAGATTCCTTCCCCAGCCCAGCAGACATATACGCGGACAGCCTCTATGTCTGCAACAGCCTTACGGAATTCCTACCCCTGTGGAAAGCGAGAGGATTTGTTTCCGCAGACGGAAAACCCCTCCCTGAGGCCCCATCACATTTTAGAGAGAGCACAGAACAGGACTTTTGGAATAGTTAAAATTCGTAGTCACCATCGTTCCCCCCCCCCCCTGGAAATGTAAAAGCCGACGCACTGGCAAAAGCAGGTTCCAGGCACGGATATTTTTGGACACCCCCCCGAAAGCGCACCAGTGAATGCAGTTCAGGTCTCGCAGACTAAGATCGAGGATCTAGTGGAGGCCCAGAAGCAGGACAGCAATCTCAGGGAGATTTTAAAAGGAAACTATCCAGCACCCTACGAGAGGTTTAGAAAATGCTCTGACCACACATGACGGTGTGGTGTTAAAAGACACCCTTTATGTGGTTCCTGAACAGGACAGGAATCAACTGATTTGTTTGTTCCTTGACAGTCACGGACATCAGGGAATCGATCCCACTACTGCCCACCTCAGGCAGCTCTGCTGGTGGCCGAGTTTAAAAGATGTTACTCACGACATTGAGAATTGTCTTATCTGTGCCCAGAATAATCCGGACAGATATGCCAAAAAGGCTCAACTCAGCCACACCCGACCCGTTAATGGCCCCTGGACTAACCTCCAGATCGATTTTATGGGACCATTGCCCCCTTGCAGGAACGGTTATAAATATGGACTCGTGGTGATAGGCACGTTTACCAAAATGGGTGGAAGCATTCCCAGCCAGAACGAACACGGCAAAGGCCGCAGCCAAGATTTTGACCCTCCACATCTTTACGCGATGGGGACTCCCCCGCAGCATTGAATCCGACCAAGGTTCCCATTTTACGGGACGGGTCACGAAGAGCGTCCTCACGACATTTGGCATTACCCAATAATTCCACGTCGCGTGCCACCCCCAGTCGAGAGGCATCGTGGAGCGCATGAATCGGACCCTAAAATCCACCCTCAGAGAAATGGTCCTGCAGAACACCACCACATTGGGACTCGGTCCTCCCTTTCGCGCTGATGTTTTTGCGAAATAGTTTCCACATCCACAGGTTACACCGCCCCCCCCCCCCCCCCCCCAACACCCTCCTGACCGGACGCCCCATGAAAGGCACAGAATTTTTATTAGGTTTAGACCTGACCAGCCCCGAAGCGACGGCCCTCACACACGAGAAAGCAGTAGAGCAATTAGTGGAGAATGTTAAAACGGCTCAGCGAGCAGCCGCGGTGAAATTGGGCACGAGGAAGAAACAGAGCAAGGCCTGTTTCGATAAGACAGTGCATGCGACTGAGTACAGTATAGGACAGCAAGTCATGCTCTCCATATACAACCCCAGCACATTCCTGTCACCAAAGTACTCGGGTCCGTACTCCATTGCGGACAAAGTAAGCCCTTCCGTACTCCATTGCGGACAAAGTAAGCCCTTCCGTACTCCATTGCGGACAAAGTAAGCCCTTCCGTACTCCATTGCGGACAAAGTAAGCCCTTCCGTACTCCATTGCGGACAAAGTAAGCCCTTCCGTCTACAAGATGAAGTATCCCAATGGAAAGACTGCGTGGTTCCATATTAACCAGCTGAAGGCATGTGGAACACAGTCTAACCACGCACACGTCATGCTCGACGCAGCACACCACGCCCCGCCCACAGCCAACGTAACCCTACTCTCCCCCAACACGTCCAAGCCCAGCCACGGACTCGACCCCGACTCCACCCCCGAACTATACACTCCGCCCCGGAACGCCCACAGACAGCAGCAGCGACAGCGACTCGGACGATAGCCACAGCACGCCTCCCTACTATCCCCAGGCAACAGGACCCACACCCAGCGAATCTGACCATGATCCGAGTGATCCCTTCACGATCACTTTCCTACACAAACCCCGCCACCGACCAACAATGACGACCCCGATTCCGTCCCCACAGAACTAGACACCACCTTCCGGCTCCGAGATAATTCGTACAGACTCGTCCGGAACGACGAGAGGGATCCCAGATCACACCATGCGGCCCTATCAGCCCTGATACACTCTACACTCAAGAGTGTGGCATCCGGGAGAAGATGACGACTCGGAGTCTGACCCCCAAAACGAGAACCCAACGATTTCAGCAAAGCGTTTGATAAGGTTCCCCACGGTAGGCTATTGCAAAAAATACGGAGGCTGGGGATTGAGGGTGATTTAGAGATGTGGATCAGAAATTGGCTAGCTGAAAGAAGACAGAGGGTGGTGGTTGATGGGAAATGTTCAGAATGGAGTACAGTCACAAGTGGAGTACCACAAGGATCTGTTCTGGGGCCGTTGCTGTTTGTCATTTTTATCAATGACCTAGAGGAAGGCGCAGAAGGGTGGGTGAGTAAATTTGCAGACGATACTAAAGTCGGTGGTGTTGTCGATAGTGTGGAAGGATGTAGCAGATTACAGAGGGATATAGATAAGCTGCAGAGCTGGGCCGAGAGGTGGCAAATGGAGTTTAATGTAGAGAAGTGTGAGGTGATTCACTTTGGAAGGAATAACAGGAATGCGGAATATTTGGCTAATGGTAAAGTTCTTGAAAGTGTGGATGAGCAGAGGGATCTAGGTGTCCATGTACATAGATCCCTGAAAGTTGCCACCCAGGTTGATAGGGTTGTGAAGAAGGCCTATGGAGTGTTGGCCTTTATTGGTAGAGGGATTGAGTTCCGGAGTCGGGAGGTCATGTTGCAGCTGTACAGAACTCTGGTACGGCCGCATTTGGAGTATTGCGTACAGTTCTGGTCACCGCATTATAGGAAGGACGTGGAGGCTTTGGAGCGGGTGCAGAGGAGATTTACCAGGATGTTGCCTGGTATGGAGGGAAAATCTTACGAGGAAAGGCTGATGGACTTGAGGTTGTTTTCGTTGGAGAGAAGAAGGTTAAGAGGAGACTTAATAGAGGCATACAAAATGATCAGGGGATTGGATAGGGTGGACAGTGAGAGCCTTCTCCCGCGGATGGATATGGCTGGCACGAGGGGACATAACTTTAAACTGAGGGGTAATAGATATAGGACAGAGGTCAGAGGTAGGTTCTTTACGCAAAGAGTAGTGAGGCCGTGGAATGCCCTACCTGCTACAGTAGTGAACTCGCCAACATTGAGGGCATTTAAAAGTTTATTGGATAAACATATGGATGATAATGGCATAGTGTAGGTTGGATGGCTTTTGTTTTGGTGCAACATCGTGGGCCGAAGGGCCTGTACTGCGCTGTATTGTTCTATGTTCTATGTAACCCCTTTGCGACCCTGTTCGCAACCGGTAACGGAGGTGTCCAGATGATGTTTTGAACGGAACCGCTTGGGAGAAAACGGTGTCCTTTCTGATGGAACCTGCAGCCTGTTTGATGTTGTTTGTCCTAGTGCTGTTAAATGTTGTACGTTAGACCGGAATTTGTTTCCCCCACGGCCCCACCCTTCCGACACCCACTGGCGGTCAGAGAAACTAGTTTGGCCAGACGCTAGTTCAGAGGAACTAGTTTGTCCGCAGAGACTTGTTAATGTCCCAGACGCCAGTTCAGAGGAAGTCGACAGATACACAGACCCCCCCCCCCCCCCCCCCGTTCGTAACTGCCCTTCTGGTTCGAAGGAAGAACCAATACGGCAGCCCCCCCCCCCCCCCCCCCCCCCGCACGATGACTACATTTCTTGCCCGTTCTTGTCGGTTGCTCAGGCGGTGGAGAAACGTGGTGAGACCCGCCCTGCCTGGGAACCCCCCCCTCTGGTCCGCTACGCTCGGGTAGGGGACACGTGGCATTGGTCGCCGTCCTGCCCGGGGACTCCATCCAACCCTTGCCCGTCGCGGCCCACACGCACCTCATTTCGGAAAGTTCGGTTCAAAATGTTGTGTTGTGTGTTCAGGTAACCCTCAGGTTGCCAACCCTCTGCTATTCACATCCTCAGACATTTGGACGGTAAACCGCACAGTTTGCGAGACGGCTCGCACTGGTTCAATATTTGTAAGTGTGTCTTGTCCTGAAATTCGTTTTTTGGAGAAAAAAAAAAATGAGGGAGTCAGAGAATCATAGAAGTTTACAGCATGGAAACAGGCCCTGCGGCCCAACCAGCCCATGCCGCCCAGTTTTTACCATTAAGCTAGTCCCAGTTGCCCGCACTTGGCCCATAACCCTCTATACCCATCTTACCCATGTAACTATCTAAATGCTTTTTAAAAGACACAATTGTACCCGCCTCTACTACTACCTCTGGCAGCCCATTCCAGACACTCACTACCCTCTGAGTGAAGAAATTACCCATCTGGGCCCTTCTGAATCTCTCCCCTCTCACCTTAAACCTATGCCCTCTAGTTTTAGACTCCCCTACCTTTGGGAAAAGATGTTGGCTATCTACCTTATCTATGCCCCTCATTATTTTATAGACCTCTATAAGATCACCCCTAAGCCTCCTACGCTCCAGGGAAAAAAGTCCCAGTCTATCCAGCCTCTCCTTATAACTCAAACCATCAAGTCCCGGTAACATCCTAGTAAATCTTTTCTGCACTCTTTCCAGTTTAATAATATCCTTTCTATAATAGGGTGACCAGAACTGCACACAGTATTCCAAGTGTGGCCGTACCAATGTCTTGTACAACTGCAACAAGACGTCCCAACTCCTGTATTCAATGTTCTGACCAATGAAACCAAGCATGCCGAATGCCTTCTTCGCCACCCTGTCCACCTGCGACTCCACCTTCAAGGAGCTATGAACCTGTACTCCTAGATCTCTTTGTTCTATAACTCTCCCCAACGCCATACCATTTGGTCCTGAGTAGGTCCTGGCCTGATTTGATCTGCCAAAATGCATCACCTCACATTTATCTAAATTAAACTCACACATAGTCACACATAGTGACCAATTCTAAAGGGAGTCATTGGCACCAAAGGACAGACAGGCTATCGTATGAGATATTAAACCAAGATAGTAACAGACACTATGCTTGATCCCACAGAACTCCAGGACCAGAGAAGGGCCATGAGGACATCCTCCGCGTTGCTCATCACCCTGACGGACATTTGGTTCCGCGCGAACGCGAACCCTCTGACCTCAACCCCCCCCAGCCGTTAATGATTCACTTCCCCACAGCCCCCAGTCACCAGCGACACCACACCATCTTGGTGTGCCAGGTATCGAATCCCTATTGGTATTGGCGATACATCGTGCAGACTATTCGTCTGAGAGAATGGAGAAGGAGGGCCTACCGCGCTCGCACCCCGGTATAGGATCAGATCGGCAGCATTGTGGATAGCACAATTGCTTCACAGCTCCAGGGTCCCAGGTTCGATTCCCGGCTTGGGTCGCTGTCTGTGCGGAGTCTGCACGTTCTCCCCGTGTGTTGCGTGGGTTTCCTCCGGGTGCTCCGGTTTCCTCCCACAGTCCAAAGATGTGCGGGTTAGGTGGATTGGCCGCGATAAATTGCCCTCAGTGTCCAAAATTGCCCTTAGTGTCCAAAATTGCCCTTGGTGTTGGGTGGGGTTACTGGGTTATGGGGATAGGGTGGAGGTGTGGGCTTGGGTGCTCTTTCCAAGGGCCGGTGCAGACTCGATGGGCCGAATGGCCTCTTTCGGCGCTGTAAATTCTATGATAATCCCCTATTTTTCGATATGACCAGACCCCCGACCCCCGCGATCTATAATAAAGAGCATTCGTTTGCGATTTGTTGTAAATAAAGAAATGTTCATGAGCAATTGGACAATCCTGAGCTTGACTGCCAAGCCAGGGAACATGTGTATAAAGCTGCTATGATTTTGTTTGTATGGTTGAGGAAGTTAGAGTGATGAAATGTTTGAGTGAGTGTAGTTTATTAAGGATAGTTAGAGGTTCCCATTTTCTTGTTTTGTAATGCATGTCCCTGTTTGACATAGCGCCACTTAGAATGTCAGTTAAAATTTTCTTGCATAGTTATGGTCAGTGTAGAGGCCATCGAAGAGTGCTCGCCGGGTCAGGGAATGAAGAACAACGCAGTTAGGATCACAAGGAGGGAGTGTAGCCACCTGGGTTGGCCGAGTCCCGGTTTAAAATGGAGAACAGCAAAGGCTGAAGGGAAATTCAGCCAACACAGGCAGAAACCAGCAGGTGCAGGTTTGCTGTGTATTAAACTCTGCAAAAGTCCAGACAGCATCGATACCAGCGACCATCAGCATAATAATGTAGCAGCCATCTACATACTGATGAGCAATCCCCGGGAACAATCGCAACATTTGGGATAAACAAAGCCAAGCCAGACTCCCCGGCGCCAGCAGGAGCCAACACAAAAGAGGATAACGAACACCTCAAGACCGCCCATCGATCAGGGAACCGCTCCAGTATTGGAGAAATCGAACCAAGCGATTGGGACAAAGTCCAATCACTTGGAACCAGGTACGGGGTCCGCCCCGAAAGGCGGGAAGCCCCTGGGGACTATAAAGTTAAGCCCCCAAGTTCAAATCGTCCTCCTTGACCGGGTCACTCAGCAACGCGAAGCAACCCCTGAGAGTGAACGGTCCAAGCTGACGCATCCCTGAAGTCTCAAGTCAACGCTCGCCACGAGATGGGCGCTCCTAGCTACCAGTCCGTACTAACTCTGAATCCCGCAGACTCAGAACCCGAATGAAAGGCCATTTGTTCCCCTGACCTGGTGGGCCAGTCCGAAGCTAAGTATAGGCCTGTTAGTTGTAGAAGTAGCTCAGACGTAGAATTTGTGCATGAGTCGCGATTGCTGTGTATAATAAATGTGCTTTGATTTGAATCTTACTAATCGGTGTATTGAGCTATTGATCATTACTTGGACTTGAACCTCGTGGCGGTATCATAAAGATACCTGGCGACTCGAGAGCAAAGGTTATAAAACAGAGCCAATTGAACCAACCAAAACTTAGCAACAGTCCTCAATCCTAGTGGCCAAGATCTTGGCCAACAGTTTGGCACCTACATTAAGGAGCGAAATCGGCCTACAGGAGCCGCATTGCAACGGGTCCTCATCTCGCTTAAGGATGAGCGAGACCAGAGCCTGCGACATCGTCGGGGGGAAGGTCCTTAGCCTCGTTAAAAGCTCTCAACGATAGCGGACCCAACGGCTCTGAGAATTCCCTGTAAAGTTCGACGGGACACCCATCCGGTCCTGGGGCCTTGCCCGACTGCATACCCCTCCGACCCCTTAACCAGTTGCACCATCTCAATCGGGGCCCCCCCGTCCCTCCGCCCGCCCCCCCTTCCTCCACCTTAGGGAACCTCAGTTAGTCCAGGAATCGCTCCCGACGACTCCAGGGGTTCTGACTTCTACAATTTGCCATAAAAGTCCTTGAAGACCTCGTTGATCCTTGCCGAGCTCAGCACGTGTGTGCGTGTCTCCCCCCCCAATCTCTAATTCCCCCAATCTCCCTGGCTGCCTCTCCCGCAGTTGCTTGCCTTCTCCCCATGCTCGTACACCGCTCCTTGTACCTTCCTCAACTGAGCCTCAGCACTTCCCACGTGGTAAGCAAGTCAAACTCCGCCTGCAGGCATCAACCCCTCCTCCTCGGAGGATTCCGCGCACCCCCTGTCCACCCTAAGTATCTCCCCCACCAACCTCTCCCTCCTGTCCCTCTTCTCCCTGTGGGCCCCGACTGAAATTAGCTCCACCCCCTGACCCACTGCCTTCAGCGCCTCCCAGACCACACTCACCGAAACCTCCCCCCGTATCACTGGCCTCCACAAATCTTTGGATACACCGCCGAGCCCGCCCACAGACCTCCTCGTCCGCCAATAGTCCAGTCTCCACAGAGGGCGACGGCCTCTCTCCTCCCCCCAGCCCCCAACCTCCACCCAGCGCGGGGCGTGGTCCGAGTTCGCAATGGCCGAATACTCCACCGCCACTCTCGGAATCAGCGCCCTACTTACCACGGGGGTGCGGGGGGGGGGGGATCAACCCGCGAGAAAAAGTCCTGTGCACCTGGGAGAAGGAGGAAAACTCCTTCGCCCTCGGCCTGGCAAATCTCCGCGGGTCCGCTCCCCCCCATCTGGTGCATGAACCCCGGTCAGGACCCTGGGCGCTGAGGGCCTCTTACCCGATCTCGACTTCAGTGCCGGTTCCAGGACCGTGTTAAAGTCCCCCCCCCCCCCCCCGCCCCATTACCGAACTGCTTGACTCCAAATCCGGCTCAGTATCAGCTTGAGGAACCCCGCATGGTCCCAGTTACGGAGCATACACGTCTAGCACCACCCGGGACCCCTGCAGCCTGCCACTCACCATAACATATCGACCCCCCCCCCCCACCCCTTATCCTCCACAATACCCGCCGCCTCAAATGCCACCCGCTTGCTCGCGAAAATTGCGACCCTGAGATTCGTAGACACGTCGAGTCCAGCTTCTAGTTCTCGATGAACGTCCACGCCTGGTCTTCGCGCCCGGCCCCGAGTGGGAAACCTGCCCCACCCATCCTTTCCTCAGCCTGCTCCGATCCGCCATCTCCGGGTGCGTTTCTTGTAGCACGGCACCGCCTGCCTTTTTAAGCCCCTTGAAGTGCGAGAACACCCGGGCCCTCTTGACCGGCCCCAGTCAGGCCTCTCGCGTTCCACGTGATCAGCAAGGCACGACACTCTCCAGGACCCCCCCCCCCCCCCCCCCCCAGCGATCCCACCCCTCCACGCCTTCAGGGAGACCCGTGCTGCCTCCTCGACCTATTCTCCAGGTCTTCCAGCCTCTCCTGCTAGGCCCAGAATCGCGTCCTCGTTATCAGAGGCCTTCTGCTGCCCCTCCTTGGTCGCCGACCCCTGCATCTTCTGGGTCTCCGCCAACCTCTCAATCGACGCCTTCATAAGGGCCACAAGACAGAGGAGCGGAAGTAAGGCCATTCGGCCCATCGAGTCCACTCCACCATTCAATCATGGCTGATTTCAACTCCATTTACCCGCTCTCTCTCCATAGCCCTTAATTCCTCAAGAAATCAAGAATCTATCAACTTCTGTCTTAAAGACACTCAACGTCCCGGCCTCCACCGCCCTCTGTGGCAATGAATTCCACAGACCCACCACTCCCATTAACAGAGGGATTGCGTTCATTAACAGAGGGATTGAATTTAAGAGCCGTGAGGTGATGATGCAGCTGTACAAAACTTGGTGAGGCCACATTTGGAGTACTGTGTACAGTTCTGGTCGCCTCATTTTAGGAAGGATGTGGAAGCTCTGGAAAAGGTGCAAAGAAGATTTACCAGGATGTTGCCTGGAATGGAGAGTAGGTCTTACGAGGAAAGGTTGAGGGTGCTAGGCCTTTTCTCATTAGAGCGGAGAAGGATGAGGGGCGACTTGATAGAGGTTTATAAGATGATCAGGGGAATAGATAGACAGTCAGAGACTTTTTCCCCAGGTGGAACACACCATTACAAGGGGACATAAATTTAAGGTGAAAGGTGGAAGATATAGGAGGGATATCAGAGGTAGGTTCTTTACCCAGAGTAGTGGGGGCATGGAATGCACTGCCTGTGGAAGTAGTTGAGTCGGAAACATTAGGGACCTTCAAGCAGCTGTTGGATAGGCACATGGATTACGGGAAAATAATATAGTGTAGATTTATTTGTTCTTAAGGGCAGCACGGTAGCATTGTGGATAGCACAATTGCTTCACAGCTCCATGGTCCCAGGTCCGATTCCGGCTTGGGTCATTGTCTGTGCGGAGTCTGCACGTCCTCCCCGTGTCTGCGTGGGTTTCCTCCGGATGCTCCGGTTTCCTCCCACAGTCCAAAGATGTGCAGGTTAGGTGGATTGGCCATGATAATTGCCCTTAGTGTCCAAAATTGCCCTTAGTGTTGGGTGGGGTTACTGGGTTATGGGGGATAGGGTGGAGGTGTTGAGTTTGGGTATGGTGGCTCTTTCCAAGAGCCGGTGCAGACTCAGGGGGGCCGAATGGCCTCCTTCTGCACTGTAAATTCAATGATAATCTATGATTAATCTAGGACAAAGGTTCGGCACAACATCGTGGGCCGAAGGGCCTGTTCTGTGCTGTATTTTCTATGTTCTATGTCCCTGGCTGAAGAAATTTCTCCTCATCTCTGTTCTAAAGTGACTCCCTTTTATTCTAAGGCTGTGCCCCCGGGTCCTAGTCTCCCCTGCTAATGGAAACAACTTCCCTACGTCCACCCTATCTAAGCCATTCATTACCTTGTAAGTTTCTATTAGATCTCCCCTCAACCTAAACTCCAATGAATATAATCCCAGGATCCTCAGACGTTCATCGTATGTTAGGCCTACCATTCCTGGGATCATCCGTGTGACTCTCCGCTGGATCCGCTCCAGTGCCAGTATGTCCTTCCTGGAGGTGTGGGCCCAATATTGCTCACAGTATTCTAAATGGGGCCTAACTAATGCTTTAAAAAGCTTCAGAAGTACATTCCTGCTTTTATATTCCAAGCCTCTTGAGCTGAATGACAACATTGCATTTGCTTTCTTAATTACGGACTCAACCTGCAAGTTTACCTTTAGAGAATCCTGGACTAGGACGCCCAAGTCCCTTTGCACTTCAGCATTGTGAATTTTGTCACCGGTTAGAAAATAGTCCGCGCCTCTATTCTTTTTCCCAAAGTGCAAGACCTCGCACTTGCCCACGTTGAATTTCATTAGCCATTTCTTGGTCACTCTCCTAAACTGTCTAAATCTTTCTGCAGCCTCCCCGCCTCCTCCATACTACCTGCCCCTCCGCCTATCTTCGTATCATCGGCAAACTTAGCCAGAATGCCCCCAGTCCCGTCATCTAGATTGTTCACCTACAAAGAGAACAGCTGTGGCCCCCAACACTGAACCCTGCGGGACACCACTCGTCACCGGTTGCCATTCCGAAAAAGAACCTTTTATCCCAACTCTCTGCCTTCTGCCTGACCGCCAATCGTCAATCCATGTTAGTACCTTCCAACATCTCCTCCGCCTTTAACCCCGCCAAGCAGCTTGTCAAAAACTCCTGCTGCTCCCCAGACCACAGGGCCCACGCTGCCTTGGTCACCGCCCGCCGCCATCTTGTTTTTTCGCGCCCGCTCTTCTCCAAAGCCCCTTTTTTGACTGCTCCTGCTCCACTCCATACAGCGCTGGGGGAACCTCACTGCTTCCTTCCCACACCGGGAATCGTCGTCCAAGTGCCGCTGGAGCCCCGCAAGAGGGGCCCAAAAGTCGGTCAGCGGGTCGGGAGCTGCCGACCGTGCGGCCTACGCCAGGCAGATAATCCTAACCCTAACCCTAACCCTAACCCTAACCCTAACCCTAATTTGGTGGCCGCGGTATTGATACGGCCGGGTCCAGCTCAGTTTCTCATCAACGGTGACCCGCCCGGGATGTGGGGGATTCGTGGGGGATTGATGGTGATGCCATTGTACGGTTACATCGTCTCTCGTCGCAGATGGTCGTCGCCTGGCCCCCGTGCGGGGGCGATCGTGACGTGCCACTTGTCAGCCCCGAGCCCGGGCATTGTCCAGCTCTTGCTCCATTTCGACACGGACTGCTTCGTTAATCGGGCAGCAGTTTCGCTGGCGGAGAGGGTGGCGTTGAATCTGCAGCATACTCGCGAGGAAGCCACGTGGAGAGAGAGAGAGAGAGAGAGAGAGAGAGAGAGAGAGCAGGCGTAGATTGCTTTACAATTTTTACTTCTCTTTGATACGATCACACATTTTCTTAACAAATCATTGGCGGAAAGGGGGGGGTTAACAGAA
>NC_092729.1:82057931-82062931 GCF_047496885.1 Scyliorhinus torazame
GGGATTTAGGGATACGGGGGAGACGGTGAGGTTTGAGGGACACGGGGAGGAGGTGGGGATTGAGAGATACTGGGAGACGGTGGGGATTGAGGGATACGGGGTGAAGGTGGGGATTGAGGGATACGGGGAGACGGTGGGGGATTGAGGGAGTCGGGGAGACGGTGGGGATTGAGGGAGACGGGGAGGAGGTGGGGATTGAGGGATACGGGGAGACGGTGGGGATTGAGGGATACGGGGAGACGGTGGGGATTGAGGGATACGGGGAGACGGTGGGGATTGAGGGATACGGGGAGACGGTGGGGATTGAGGGATACGGGGAGACGGTGGGGATTGAGGGATGCGGGGCGACGGTGGGGATTGAGGGATACGGGGAGACGGTGGGGATTGAGGGATACGGGGAGAAGGTGGGGATTGAGGGAGACGGGGAGACGGTGGGGGATTGAGGGATACGGGGAGACGGTGGGGGATTGAGGGATACGGGGATTGAGGGATACGGGGAGACGGTGGGGGATTCAGGGATACGGGGAGACGGTGGGGATTGAGGGATACGGGAGACGGTGGGGATTGAGGGATACGGGGAGACGGTGGGGATTGAGGGATACGGGGAGACGGTGGGGATTGAGGGATACGGGGAGACGGTGGGGGAATGAGGGATACGGGGAGACGGTGGGGATTGAGGGATACGGGGAGGAGGTGGGGATTGTGGGATACGGGGGACAAGGTGGGGATTTAGGGATACGGGGAGACGGTGGGGGATTGAGGGATACGGGGAGGAGGTGGGGATTGAGGGATACGGGGAGACGGTGGGTGATTGAGGGATACGGGAGTGGGGATTGAGGGATACGGGGAGACGGTGGGGGATTGAGGGAGACGGGGAGACGGTGGGGAATTGAGGGATACGGGGTGAAGGTGGGGATTGAGGGATACGGGGAGACGGTGGGGATTGAGGGACACGGGGAGACGGTGGGGATTGAGGGATACGGGGAGACGGTGGGGATTGAGGGATACGGGGAGACGGTGGGGATTGAGGGATACGGGGAGACGGTGGGGGATTGAGGGATACGGGGAGACGGTGGGGATTGAGGGATGCGGGGCGACGGTGGGGATTGAGGGATACGGGGGGGAGGACGGTGGGGATTGAGGGATACGGGGAGGAAGGTGGGGATTGAGGGATACGGGGGAGACGGTGGGGGATTGAGGGATACGGGGAGTGGGGATTGAGGGATACGGGGAGACGGTGGGGGATTCAGGGATACGGGGAGACGGTGGGGATTGAGGGATACGGGTAGGAGGTGGGGATTGAGGGATACGGGGAGACGGTGGGGATTGAGGGATACGGGGGAGACGGTGGGGAATGAGGGATACGGGGGGAGACGATGGGGATTGAGGGATACGGGGAGGAGGTGGGGGATTGTGGGATACGGGGACAAGGTGGGGATTTAGGGATACGGGGAGACGGTGGGGGATTGAGGGATAGGGGGAGACGGTGGGGATTGAGGGATACGGGGTGAAGGTGGGGATTGAGGGAGACGGGGAGACGGTGGGGATTGAGGGATACGGGGTGACGGTGGGGATTGAGGCATACGGGGAGACGGTGGGGGATTGAGGGATACGGGGAGTGGGGATTGAGGGATACGGGGAGACGGTGGGGATTGAGGGATACGGGGAGACGGTGGGGATTGAGGATACGGGGAGACGGTGGGGATTGAGGGATACGGGGAGACGGTGGGGATTGAGGGATACGGGAAGACGGTGGGGATTGAGGGATACGGGGAGACGGTGGGGTTTGAGAGATACGGGGAGACGGTGGGGATTGAGGGATACGGGGAGACGGTGGGGATTGAGGATACGGGGAGACGGTGGGGATTGAGGGAGACGGGGGAGACGGTGGGGATTGAGGAGACGGGGAGAGGGTGGGGATTGAGGGATAGGGGGAGACGGTGGGGATTGAGGGATACGGGGTGAAGGTGGGGATTGAGGGATACGGGGAGACGGTGGGGGATTGAGGGATACGGGGAGTGGGGATTGAGGGGATACGGGGAGACGGTGGGGATTGAGGGATACGGGGAGACGTTGGGAATTGAGGGATACGGGGAGACCGGTGGGGATTGAGGGAGACGGGGAGATGGTGGGGATTGAGGGATACGGGGAGACGGTGGGGATTGAGGGATACGGGGAGACGGTGGGGATTGAGTGATACGGGGAGACGGTGGGGATTGAGTAATACAGGGAGACGGTGGGGGATTGAGGGATACGGGGAGACGGTGGGGGATTGAGGGATACGGGGAGAAGGTGGGGATTGAGGGGTACGGGGAGGAGGTGGGGATTGAGGGATACGGGGGAGACGGTGGGGATTGAGGGATACGGGGAGACGGTGGGGATTGAGGGATACGGGGAGAAGGTGGGGATTGAGGGATACGGGGAGACGGTGGGTAGGGTGCGGGAGACTCAGGATGCAGGTTGGCAGCAAGGGACCCAGCGGGCAAGCACCCCATTCCAAATTTCAGTCCCTCAGTCTGGCGGTAAGGTGGCAACCCTGTGCAGGTTGCGTGCCATTCGGATGAGCCCCTTGTGCAGTCATTCATTGCCCACTGATTGGTCTCAGTCAGAGCCATGTGGGCAGGCCGAGCGTTGTCCCCTCCCACTCAGGGGTCCGGTGGGGGCTGGAAGCTGGCAGGCAGCTGGTGTGCCCCCATCCCACCTAATTACATGTCCTCCACCCACATCCAAGCTCGCCACCGAGAGTGGAGAACCCTGCCCAGTGTTTGAGGGCAGCACGGTCGGCATGGGCTTGGAGGGCCGAAGGGCCTGTTTCTGTGCTGCACATTTCTTTGTCTCTTGGTTGTAATGGTGTCAAACAATGGAAATAACATGCAAATAATTCAGCAAATATGGAATTATTTGGGGCAGCCCGGCAGCACAGTGGTTAGCACAGCTGCTTCACAGCTCCAGGGTCCCGGGTTCGATTCCCCGCTGGGTCACTGTCTTGTGCGGAGTCTGCACGTCCTCCCCGTGTGTGCGAGCATTTCCTCCGGGTGCTCCGGTTTGCTTCCACAGTCCAAAGATGTACAGGTTAGGTGGATTAGCCGTGTTAAATTGTCCCTTAGTGTCCAAAGATGTGCAGGTTAGGTGGATTGGCCGTGTTAAAATTGTCCCTTAGTGTCCAAAGATGTGCAGGTTAGGTGGATTGGCCGTGTTAAATTGTCCCTTAGTGTCCAAAGATGTTCAGGTTAGGTGGATTAGCCGTGTTAAATTGTCCCTTAGTGTCCAAAGATGTACAGGTTAGGTGGATTGGCCGTGTTAAATTGTCCCTTAGTGTCCAAAGATGTGCAGGTTAGGTGGATTGGCCGTGTTAAATTGTCCTTTAGTTGTCCAAAGATGTGCAGGTTAGGTGGATTGCCGTGTTAAATTGTCCTTTAGTGTCCAAAGATGTGCAGGTTAGGTGGATTGGCCGTGTTAAATTGTCCCTTAGTGTCCAAAGATGTACAGGTTAGGTGGATTGGCCGTGCTAAATTGTCCCTTAGCGTCCAAAGATGTGCAGGTTAGGTGGATTGGCCGTGTTAAATTGCCCCTTAGTGTCCAAAGATGTACAGGTTAGGTGGATTGGCCGTGTTAAATTGTCCCCTGAGTGTCCAAAGATGTACAGGTTAGGTGGATTGGCCGTGTTAAATTGTCCCTTAGTGTCCAAAGATGTACAGGTTAGGTGGATTGGCCGTGTTAAATTGTCCCTTAGTGTCCAAAGATGTACAGGTTAGGTGGATTGGCCGTGTTAAATTGTCCCTTAGTGTCCAAAGAGATACAGGTTAGGTGGATTGGCCGTGTTAAATTGTCCCTTAGCGTCCAAAGATGTACAGGTTAGGTGGATTGGCCGTGTTTAAATTGTCCCTTAGCGTCCAAAGATGTGCAGGTTAGGTGGACTGGCTGTGTTAAATTGTCCTTAGTGTCCAAAGATGTACAGGTTAGGTGGATTGGCCGTGTTAAATTGTCCCTTAGTGTCCAAAGATGTACAGGTTAGGTGGATTAGCCGTGTTAAATTGTCCCTTAGTGTCCAAAGAGATACAGGTTAGGTGGATTGGCCGTGTTAAATTGTCGCTTAGTGTCGAAAGATGTACAGGTTAGGTGGATTGGCCGTGTTAAATTGTCCCTTAGTGCCCAAAAGATGTGCAGGTTAGGTGGATTGGCCGTGTTAAATTGTCCCTCAGTGTCCAAAGATGTACAGGTTAGGTGGATTGGCCGTGTTAAATTGTCCCTTAGTGTCCAAAGATGTGCAGGTTAGGTGGATTGCCGTGTTAAATTGTCCCTTAGTGTCCAAAGATGTACAGGTTAGGTGGATTGGCCGTGTTAAATTGCCCCTTAGTGTCCAAAGATGTACAGGTTAGGTGGATTGGCCGTGTTAAATTGTCGCTTAGTGTCGAAAGATGTGCAGGTTAGGTGGATTGGCCGTGTTAAATTGTCCTTTAGTGTCCAAAGATGTACAGGTTAGGTGGATTGGCCGTGTTAAATTGTCCCTTAGTGTCCAAAGATGTACAGGTTAGGGGGATTGGCCGTGATAAATTGTCCCTTAGTGTCCAAAGATGTGCAGGTTAGGTGGATTGGCCTCAAACAACATCAGTGAAACTTAACCAGAAGCTCCTTGCTCTTATCCATGTTCCTCCAATATGGAGATGTTTTAACTTCAAAATTATGCAGCCATAGTTTAAAAAATATAAATTTAGAGTACCCAATTCATTTTTTCCACCTACCCTGCACATCTTTGGGTTGTGGGGGTGAAACCCACGCAGACACGGGGAGAATGTGCAAACTCCACACGGACAGTGACCCAGAGCCGGGATCGAATCCGGGACCTCGGCGCCGTGAGGCAGCAGTGCTAACCACTGCGTCACCGTGCTGCGCGTGCAGGCATAGTTAACAAACTCTGTCACAACGGAAGTCAGCCATCTATATTCTTTGCAGATGTGCCCAAACCCATTTTTTGCCATCCCCCTACCCCCGCACACTAA